>NC_079224.1:45967465-46172465 GCF_029633865.1 Lampris incognitus
GTAGTGTACTGTATAGGCTAGTGTAAAACTGTCAATATGAGAGTTAAGAAAAATATACATTATTGATTTAAATGAACAGCACCTAATGTAAGATATCAGATAGAAGCTTATTACGCATAATCAGAAGCATATTCTGCATATGCGACTCGTGGCTGGGGGGGCTAGCGAGGGGGCCAGGGGTAGTATCAGGGTGGCCGTGGCCACCCCTGGCCACCCCTTGGGGGCGCCACTGCCTGTGGCAACAGGCCGAAGACCAAGCCCTCCCAGCCGATCCAGCGTCAGCTCTCCCATCCCGACACCCTCGACACGCCTCCCCGCACTCCCCAGGACGACATCAAAAACACCAGTCAACGCCAGGTGAGGCCGCCGCCAGACCGCCCTCGGTGTCATCGGAACTGCCGGTCTGCATGAGCTAGCGGGTAGCTTAGCCTGCCAGCCTGCCGCGTCCTGTCAGACCGCCCTTGGTGTTACCTCCTCGGGTGCGGATCCGGGTAAGGCCGCGGTCCCTGGGCCCACAGCGCAGCAGACCAAGCTCTCCCAGCCGATCCAGCGCCAGCTTTCCCAGCCAACAAATGAAGACAAAAAATTTAGACGCCGACGCGGACAAAGACACTGCATGGACGGTGCTGGGTGAGGCCGCCGCAGATGTGAATTCGCGCCGCCATCTTCCCACACCGATGCTGGGTGAGGCCGCTGCGAACGTGAATTCGCGCCACCATCTTCTCCCACCGGAAGCGGGAAGCAGTTCTGCAGCAAAACGCCACAATTCAGTGTTTTTACTGCCGGCGGTGCGAGATGCACCGACGTAAGGACCTGCTGTTTCAGCACCACCTTTCTATGAGACACCTCTCAGATGCACGGTTCCTCTCATCAGCAGCACGGAGGGCAGACCATTTTGTGCGGACATAGTCAGTTGTCATTAGTGACAAATAATGAAACATTTGACCCAAAAGTTAACATACTGTTGCGAATTCAGGGGGGCAGCCGGGAACCGTCGCAGACCGGTACGCGAACACGGGTCTCCCGCACCATGGGTGACTACGTTAACCGGTTGACTAAAGGGTCCAACCCCTTAGCTTAGGGCTAGCGAGTCTCGTCATTCGTGATCGTTATACCTACCCCCCCCTCCTCGCGTCAGCATCAGCTCCCTCACGCCTCTGAGCGCACGCGCTTCCGATGGCCTCACGGTCTCCCACTTCTGACACCGGTGTAGCGCATTCGGGGGGGGGGGGGCAGCCTGGAACCGCCGCAACCGGGACGCGATCCTGAGTTTTCTACATCACGGGCGACTACGTTAACCAAATAAAGGGCCCGACCCCTTAGCCAAGGGCTAGCGAGTCTTATCATTTGGGGTCGTTACGATATTTTGAAATTCGTTCCTTTTTTGTTCAGTGTAAACACGAACACACAAGGGAAGAAGTGTGCAATAGGTTTAACATCACACCCCCGTTTTAAAACGCGTTTTGGGCCGACCGGATCACACGTGGACAGCGAGACACATGGCCGTTTACACCCGTGTCTACCACGCGTCTCCAAATGCGCCCCGCTGACCACTTGTGATCAGATTTCGTTACTCCGAAGGAGATTTCGTTACTGTCTACGTCACTTCCGCTACAAGGTCAAAGGGCCTCAGTCAAGCGCCAGATTGGCGACTAGCTGTGAGAACCCCAGCTAATGTGTGAAGATGTGTGAAGCACTACTATACATGTACGGACTGTTCCAGCTGCTGAGACTGACAGGACTGATTCCTCTGCCCACATGGAGATGAGGCGTCTCGTCTCACTTGTCCTCCAACCACCTACGCGCTCCTGTCGCTGCATTTTTCCAAAAGTTGGCGCGCTGTTACCGAAACAACCACCACATCCTGCTTTAACAACGTGGTGTAGCGTGCATGGATAAGTAGACACGTTGGTCCTTGACCAACAGGCCGGATCTTCTAGTCGACTCGTTAACGTTGCCGCTTGCGGAGTGGGAAATAGGGGTTCGCGTCCCGGCTGCGGCTGTTCCCGGGCTGCCCCTTAATTGGATACAGTGTTTTCCTGTTACGTCCTTGTCGGGGACGCATCGGGACGCATTAGCGTTGACACTACAAAAGACATGTGGTCAAATGAGTCCCAGACCACCTCAGCAAGTGGTTTGAGTACCCGGGTCACAAAACGTTTTGGTGGTGGTTTACACTTGTATTTAATGCTGTCCGCTTGTGATCCGATCGCAGAAAACCCGCATTTTAAACCCACGTGTAAACGGGGCCATATTCGCTTCAGGGGGGATTTGGTGTTCATCTGAGTCCTTCAGTTGTCATCTTCATCACCGTGTGGCTGACATAACCCTTCATCTAATATGGAAGAAACGCTCTAATGCTGAAAGACATGGACGTTTCTGGGATAAACCAACACGACACGACGTGTCGCCGACCTGCCCGCTGCTCGGTGCATGCTGGGAAATGCTGCGACCCAGGCGGGATGAACCAAGCACAGACGATGAACAAAGGAGTGACGCTTTTTCTTATTGACACGTATTCAGAAGCGATAGAAATGATTGCTGTGAGGGGTTTGTCGTCCACCTCCCCCTCTTTCTATAATGTAGGCATAATTAGAGAGATAATTGGTGTAGAGGTAATAAGTGTAGAGGTAATTACTGGTGTTAAATAAAACCAGTTGACGTCTGAGGCCAAAGCGACACAAGACCACGTCCCCGCTCGCCGTCTCTCAGCTAAAACAGCCAGCCAGCACCAACACAGCGGAATGTGGGCTCTCTTGTTGAATTTGAGAGACAGACAGACACCGACAGACAGACAGACACAGACAGACAGACAGACAGACAGACAGACAGACAGACAAACAGAGAGAGAGACAGACATAGAGAGAGAGACAGACACCGACAGACAGACAGACAGACAGAAAGACAGAAAGACAGACAGACAGACACCGATAGACAGACAGACAGACAGACAGACAGACATAGAGAGAGAGACAGACAGACACAGACAGACAAACAGAGAGAGAGAGAGAGACATACAGACAGACAAACAGAGAGAGAGAGACAGACATAGAGAGAGAGAGAGACAGACAGACACCGACAGACAGACAGACAGGCAGACAGACAGACGGACAGACAGACAGACAGACAGACAGACAGACAGATAGAGAGAGACAGACAGACAGACAGACAGGCAGACAGACAGATGGACAGACAGACAGACAGACAGAGAGAGAGAGAGAGAGAGAGAGAGAGAGAGAGAGAGAGAGAGAGAGAGAGAGAGAGAGAGAGAGAGAGAGAGAGAGAGATAGACAGACAGACAGACAGACAGACAGACAGACAGACAGACAGAGAGAGAGAGAGAGAGAGAGAGAGAGAGAGAGAGAGAGAGAGAGAGAGAGAGAGAGAGAGACAGACGGACAGACGGACAGACAGACACAGAGAGAGAGAGAGACAGACAGACAGACAGACAGACAGACAGACAGATGGACAGACGGACACAGACACCGACAGAGAGCTAGAGAGAGAAACATGAAGACGGATACAGACATAGAGAGAGAGAGAGAGAGAGAGAGAGAGATGCAGACATAGAGGCCGACAGACAGACAGACACCGACAGAAAGACAGAGACATATATAGAGAGAGAGACAGACAGACATACAGACAAACACCGACAGAGAGAAAAAGAGAGAGAGACAGACACCGACAGAAAGACAGAGACAGATATAGAGAGAGAGACAGACAGACATACAGACAAACACCGACAGAGAGAAAAAGAGAGAGAGACAGACACAGACAGACATACGGACGGATACAGACATAGAGAGACACACGGATACAGACAGACAGACAGACAGACAGACAGGGAGAGAGACAGACCGATAAAGATACAGACAGACAGACAGATACAGACAGGGAGAGAGACAGACAGACAGACAGGTACAGACAGACAGTTTGGTAGCAGATGCAGCAGACTTGTCCAGACCTGTCTGTTATAATTACTTTATAATTACTCCTCATGAGGATACTGTTGCAGACTAAATAAACCCAGTCTGGATTACAATGTATCGAATGTGTGTTTTAGTGCAGAAACACACAGCTTCCACGCCAAACTGGATATTACTTTCTATTAGTGCACACACACGTACACACTCCTCATACGCCACACAACATGTTAGCCTTGGTTAAACAACTAACTGATGATAAAATAAAAACATGTTAAACTAGTCTGAAGCAGTGTGTGTGTGTGTGTGTGTGTGTGTGTGTGTGTGTGTGTGTGTGTGTGTGTGTGTGTGTGTGTGTGTGTGTGTGTGTGTGTGTGGACTAGCTGCAGCACAACAGCGCGGTGTGTTGTGTGCTGGACAGTTGCATCATGTGAGGATGAGGAAGGGTGGCTCCAGCGTCTCCCTCCATGGGGGCTGCTTGCAGAGCGTTGCATCAGCCGGGCCTCCGGGCGACGTCAGTGGGCTCCCCGACGCACGTGTTCCAGTAGGCTACACTTTCTAACAGGGAAGGGAAAATACTTTGAATTCTGTTCTAATGGATTTTAGTGTGATGCTCCACAAGTACTACGACGACCACGGCGGTCATTTTGACGGTTGTGGATTTTCAACGTTTAATAACTTTGTGGGGGGGGGTACAGACCTGCCGCTCTCTGAGTGCTCCTAAAATTGCATATATTTGCCTTAAAATTAGTTTTAGAAAACGACCATGACCAGTCAAAAAGACGGCTCGTAATTTGCGCGTGATGGTGTGCGTCACGTCAGTATTTATGACGTGTGTTGGTGGCGTCATTTCCTGCGTGAGGTTCGTTGCTCTGTCCTAGAAACGCACTAGCGCCCCCCAGTGGAGAGAAACAGTCTAAACTTGATGTGTGATGATGTCCAACATGTCTGCTTACAGACGCCCCATGACTGCCACCGAGGCGCTGCGGTATTTACAGGCGTTGGACAGCGGCCATTTTGAATGGTTTAAAAATAGTATTAAAGTTGTTAAAATGTTAATTTTGGTGTCAGTTAGTTTCCTAACAGACACACTAACACATGTAATGCGTTAATATCTCAACTGGGTATTTATCTCGACAGAATGTGGAGTTTAAAAGCCGCGGGTCACATGACCACACACAGTCACCTCCTCACGGTTCATTGGCTCGTCAGCCACGTGTGAACCACGTGCTGCTGTTAATCTGTAACCTTGTGCGGCACGCAGGCCAGTGCCACGCTCCAAACCAGACAAATAGGCAAAGCTGCGGCGTTTTCTTCTCCGGATGCAAACTTCAGAGGCCATTTAGATAACGCAGAGATAATTAATGAGGTGGGTTAGAAAGGGAAGGAGTTCAGGTGCAGTAACTTGGGAGTGGAATAGACGTAACTGAGTGGTAATTACTGATTAACATATGAGTAAGCTAGATGAGGTTAAAACTGTTATGAGCATAGAGTGTTTGATGTAGATTATATTCAATATCACGTTATAATGACCGGGAAGAAAACTGGAGATACACAAAAAGCCAATTTTACTCAGTAATTACCGCTCATTATAGTTCAATTACATTTGTTTTGGTCGTATATTACTCCTTTATGGCTTCCAAATGAAGGGCCTGTAATTCAAATCGCCACCCAAACCAGGCCTTTTATGTGGCGGATCAGATTTATGCCCCCCCCCCAGCTCGTCAGACCGCTGGAAGGCTCTTGTTTTATCCGTAAAACTCCGAATAGTTGCGCCGAGAAAATGTCCTCTCGTGGAGATGAAGGAAACCGACTCCGTGACTCCGTGCGGAGATCGAATATCAAACATCCACTGAGCGCTCTGTTTGTCTTTCCAATAGAAAGAGTCCATGTGGTCCGTCCATTCACACACACACGCACGCGCACGCGCACGTGCGCACACACACATGAATGAACTGATGTGTTAAATTGCGTGTGGGGGAATTATAGTCGGGACACATTTCCTGGTAAAAGCTGATTTGCATATCAGTCTCTTGTTGAGGCTTCATTTTTGAAGCAGTGTGTGTGTGTGTGGGGGGGGGGTAGAAATGCGGATTTAAGTTAAAAAAAAAACACGAAATCCATGTGGGCTTCAACCTGCAAGACCTCCTCTCATTTCTTCCATTTCTCAGTCGACCGCCACTCGAGGAAGAAATAACACACTTTGGCAAAGAAACCACACATTGTAAGCTTTGGTTTAATAGGCTTGTCCTCCTTCCTCGTGTTCGAATTAGATTTAATCTCTTATTACGTTTATTGCTCCATTGGACCTTCATGTCTCTCTTAGCCCCTTGATATCAAAGCTCGCGAGTCTGTTGGGCTGGATGTAAGCATGAGGACTGGATGTAAGCATAAGGACTATGGGGACTGGATGTAAGCATGAGGACTGGATGTAAGCATGAGGACTGGATATAAGCATGGGGACTATGAGGACTGGATGTAAGCATGAGGACTGGATGTAAGTATGAGGACTGGATGTAAGCGTGAGGACTGGATGTAAGCATGAGGACTGGATATAAGCATGAGGACTATGAGGACTGGATGTAAGCATGAGGACTGGATGTAAGCATGAGGTCTGGATGTAAGCATGAAGACTGGATGTAAGCATGAGGACTGGATGTAAGCATGAAGACTGGATGTAGGCATGAGGACTGGATGTAAGTATGAGGACTGGATGTAAGCATGAAGACTGGATGTAAGCATGAGGACTGGATGTAAGCATGAGGACTGGATGTAAGCATGAGGACTGGATGTAGGCATGAGGACTGGATGTAAGCATGAAGACTGGATGTAAGCATGAGGACTGGATGTAAGCATGAAGACTGGATGTAGGCATGAGGACTGGATGTAAGCATGAAGACTGGATGTAAGCATGAAGACTGGATGTAGGCATGATGCGTAGCATCCAGGCGCTAGGATTCTAGGAAGACCCGCCCCTACTCTGCGTCTGATTAGCTAACTTTAACCCCGCCCTAACCTACCCAAACAACGGAGGAAACGAGTACTTGCGCATGCTCAGTTGACCGTTCTCTGCATCGATGGGAATTAGCCTCTATCGATATCACCCGGCATTTTTAAATACCGAAGCGGTCGAAGCGGATTTTTCCCCTTTTCTCCCAATTTAGTGGCCAATCGACTCCAGGCCGACCCCCTGCTTCCCCCACCACCACAGAGACGCATTCATATGACGAACACAAGCCGACTCCGCCCCCTCCCCAGAACAGCGCTGCCAATGATCGCTGCTTCACCGAGTCCGGCCATCGTCGGATCTGACGAGACCGGGGCGCGAACCCGCTGCCCAGTGGGCAACTGTTTCGACGCAAAGCCGACGCTTGGACCGCTACACCACCGCGGACCCCTACGCTCCAATACTCTCAAATGAGCGCTGCTCAAGGTTTCACCTCAGGGAGGCGCTGTCTGAGAGGGAGTTTGACGCCGTCTTGCTTCCGGTGCTGACCAGCAGAACGGAAGAGCCCGGCGAGCGCCGTCCCCCGTCGTCTCTCGTCCCCAACAGGTTGGTGAATAAACACGCTAGCGTGATGGTTTACGAAAGCCGCCAACATGTCCGCCGCTGACCCGGGTGTGGGAAGAAGGAGGCGTGTCTAAATATGCCGAGCGAACAACACGTTACCGCGCGCCGCTCGGACGAACGGGGCTCGAGCGCGGTTAGCCAGCTGTAACGGAAGTCAACGAGACAAGATGGCCGCCCGCGCTTTTCGCTGTTTTGCTTTGCGTAGTTTAACGACTCACACTCGGGCGTATGAACGTGTTTTTACAAAGCAACGGCTTCCGGGTCACGTCTGAAAGGGTTGCCCAGGTAACCGCCGTGGTAGCAGTCACCCAGAGCGGGTTCTTGGTGTGACGTTAGTGTGCAAATGGTCGTTGTTCACTGTGATGCTAATTTGGGGGGTTTCTGGTCGTAGCAAAGCATGCTGGTTAGCTAGCTAGCACGTCAAACGCGAGTCAGTATTCTGTTTTAACTGCTTAATTTAGGGCGTCCGGGTGCCGTGGCGGTCTGTTCCGTTGCCTGCCAACACGGGGGTCGCCAGTTCGAATCCCCGTGTTACCTCCGGCTTGGTCGGGACACAATTAGCCGTGTCTGCGGGTGGGAAGCCGGATGTGGGTGTGTGTCCTGGTCGCTGCACTAGCGCCTCCTCTGGTCGGCCGGGGCCTGTTCAGGGGGGAGGGGATAGCGTGATCCTCCCACGTGCTACGTCCCCCTGGTGAAACTCCTCACTGTCAGGTGAAAAGAAGCGGCTGGCGACTCCACATGTATGGGAGGAGGCATGTGGTAGCCTGCAGCCCTCCCCCCGGATCAGCAGAGGGGGTGGAGCAGAGACCTGGAGTGGGGTAATTGGCCGGCTACAATTGGGGAGAAAATCGGGGGGGGGGGTAAAAAAAAGTAATAATTTAATTGTTGTTTGAATAAAAGATGCTGACGAGCAGAACTGAAGAACACAGCAAACACTGTATCTCCTCCTCCTCGGTCACCCCCCCCCCCCCGTTCCTAACAGGCTGTCCATAACTATTGCCTGCTCATGGGATCCCAGGCCCCCCGGGGACCTGTAACAAAAGCAGGAAAGTTTTTCCACACATTTTCACTGCCTTTGACCCATTGGTTGTTTGTCTGGTTTCTCAAAGTGGAATTGAACTTTAAATCGTTTTTAAAAAAACAATTTCATTCATGTCTACACGCCTCGTGTCGGATAAAACCTCTCAGAATGACTTCAAACCACTTTCAGTGGAGATACCTGTCGTTGGGCGAAACACTTTACCCCGGCTGCATTTTGACGATGGAAACTAGCAAAGTGCCTGACGTCTAGAATGCAAATTGAGTTAAATTAGCTCCTGACAGGGAGATGGATTTACCCGACAGCGAGTTCGGCGTTTTATAGACATCTCTCTTTTCATGACAAGCATTTTAATGAGTTTTACTTATACATGAACATCATGAATGTGGCAAATATTGGCAGCAATGAAAAACAGGATACAGAACGTTACAGTACACTGAATGGCGGTTGCTGTGAAGATGCCAGCCATAGAAAGCCGTGGCTATGGCATGTTTAATATAAAACACTCCAGCTTATAGCTCTGTTGTGTGCCATACAGTGTGGGATCCTCCGAGAATAAAGCGTCAGAACAGCGGACGCTGAGTCCTCAAAAAGAAGCCTCGCAGCCCAACCCCGAAGGTTCGTCCCCCGTAGAAACCCGGAGGAGGAAGGAATTGCTGACGTCACCACGGGAGGAAACAAAAAGAAAAGAAAAAAGACAAAAGTGCTTCGTTTTACTTCCAGTCTCGGAGGAAATGGTGTGACTAAAACTATGACTGATTCTGTGAAGGCTGTCAAATCAATTGTATGGGCATTCTTAGAATATGCGGAGCGAGGAACAAGGGGAAGTTGTGCTGCTACCGCCTGGTGGATATAAACATGTGGACGGAAGTGAATCACATGATCAGGAGTTCTGTCACCTTAACTGGTCCGTTTCTCTGGTGTGTGTTGAAGTATGGACATATGCCACTGCCCTGCACTTTGTTCTGACCCACCTTCAACTTAACAACACATTCATCCGGATGCTGTTCATAGATTACAGCTCTGCCTTCAACACTATCATCCCCGCCAAACTAACCACCAAACCCCTCTCCCTTGGCCTCAACACCCTCCCTCTGTAACTGGACCCTGGACTTCCTGACCAACAGACCTCAGTCTGTTAGGTTAGGTGACCACACCTCCTCTGCCCTGACCCTCAGCACAGGTGCCCCTCAAGGCTGTGTTCTGAGCCCCCTCCGTTTCTCCCTCTTTACCCACAACTGCCTGCCAACTCACCTTTCAGATGTTATAGTTAAGTTTGCAGATGACACCACAGTCATTGGCCGTATCACCAACAATGACGAGACGGCCTACAGGGACGAGATTCAGCACCTCACATGATGGTGCACCACCAACAATTTTGTCCTCAATGTGCAGAAGATGAAGGAGCTAATTGTGGACTTCAGGAGGTCTAGAAGCTGCAGCCACTCCCCATACACATCAATGGGGTGGAAGTGGAGCCTGTCTCCAGTTTTAAATTCCTTGGAGTCCACATCAGCGAGAACCTTTCCTGGACATTAAACACCCAGGCCCCTGTGAAAAAAGTCCAAGAACGCCTGCATTTCCCGCAGAGGCTGAGGAGCGCCCGTCTACCCCCCAAAATTCTCACCAACTTCTACCACTGCACCATAGAGAGCATCCTGACCAGCTGCATCAACTGCATATCAGTAGACCAGAAAGCTCTGCAGCGGGTTGTCAAGACGGCCCAGCATATCACCGATACCCAGTTCCCAGCCATAAAAGACATTTATCACAAATGCTGCCTTCGAAGGCGTCTCAGCATCAGTAGAGATCCCACCCACCCCAACCATGGACTGTTGTCCCCTCCTGCGCTCTGGGAGGCGGTACAGGAGCCTCAGAGCCTGCACTACCAGGCTCAAAAACAGCTTCTTTCCCCAAGCTGTGGCCCACCTGAACCTGGCTACCCCGTGAATGTTTATAAATACGTTTATACGTGTGCTTTTTTTTTTTTACTCATCTTTAGCTTTTAGTCTTCATCTGCATGTATTTTATACTATGTTGGCTGTGTTTGTCTGTCAGTCTTGCAGTGTTTGGCGAAGCTGCAGCCCTCATTTCGTTTTTAACATGTGCCTGCCCATTGTTTTTAGTGACAATTAATTGAATTGAACTGAATGACGTAGCCCTATGATGAGGATTTTAAGCATTTAAATAAGGAGGTCTGATGGAAACACAACTTTATTGACATTATTTATCTTGCAACATTTGATAATTCGCTTGAAATTTATTCAAAAGTTGGATGGAAACATAACTTATGATGCCAGATAATGATTTCTGGTTCCCATTTTGATGCCACTGCAGAATGCTTCGAGCACAAAAGATGATTTCATGAGATAACGTCATCACTTACAGAGATTACAGAAATAAGAAATATCGAATGTTAGATCCGTGACATCGTCATGCAGCCCCATTAAATCTTCCCATGACCCCCGGCAGGTCCAGAGCCCCGGGTGCTGCATGGCGGCTGCCTGCCGCTCCTACCTACACAGCTAGGATGGGTCGAACGCAGAGAAGAATTCCCCCACTGGGATCAATAAAGTATCTCAAATCTAGGGAACCACTGAGGACCCTAACCCCTGTCCAACAGAGCTCATAACCGGGAAGTAAAGGACATTTTCCCGAATTCCTGTTCATGCATTACACTTGGTGACTAAAATTATTCAATGTTATGATTTGAAAACAGGAAGTAACAGATAGGTCAGGCAGGTAGAAGAGGGCGGAATTTGGCCTGGTGGGTTGCTCACACGAAACACACAGCATGTAATGGGAAACATTATTCAGATGGGCTGAGCGACGGTCCTGAAGATGAGCGTGCAAACCAATCTCACGGTTGATATTTTCTACACTTTCTCTCGCTGGTGTATCGAAGGCGACAGCTAATCTCAACACATCTCTAAATCATGAACGCCTTGGCAGCGGCTCCGTAGTTGAGATTGAAGAAGTGAAGTTATTGTGTCTAACCAGCAGATATGACAGAACCAGCTGGTAGAAGACCTTTACCAACAGATAGTACAACATCAATAGAGTGCAGGCAGGGTGGAGTGGGTGGAGAAGAGTTTCAGAAGGGTAGCAGCAAAAGTTAAAGGGAAGGTTTACAAGATGGTAGTGAGACCAGCTATGTTATATGGTCTGGAGGCAGTGGCACTGATGAAAAGACAGGAGGTGGAGCTGGAGGTGGCAGAGGTGAAGATGATGAGAATTTCATTGGGAGTGATGAAGAAGGACAGGATTAGGAACCAGTATGTTAGAGGGACAGCTCAGGTTGGACGGTTTGGAGACAAAGCAAGAGAGGCAAGATTGAGATGGTTTGGACATGTGTGGAGGAGAGATGCTGGGTATATTGGGAGAAGGATGCTGAATATGGAGCTGCCAGGGAAGAGGAGAAGAGGAAGGTCAAAGAGGAGGTTTATGGATGTGGTGAGGGAGGACATGCAGGTGGCTGGTGGGACAGAGGAAGACGCAGAGGACAGGAAGAGATGGAAACAGATGATCTGCTGTGGCGCCCCCTAACGGGAGCAGCCAAAAGAAGAAGTAGTAGTAGTAGTAGTAGTAGTAGTAGTAGTACAACATCAATAAGTAAAACTCAGGTTCAACCAGGCTTTATCTGTTTGGTGCTGATACAACAGACCATCGCGCCGCAGACAGGAAATGCTGTTTCACATTTTCATGAGGGGGCTGCAGGACTGGAGGACCCAAACGCAGACGTGGAAACGGGTGAAACAAAAGGTTTAATGGCAGGAAATATGAAGGGTAACAGGAACACAAGAGGACAGGTGACAGTTCTCTCCGACAACCAACAAACTAAAGGGCACAACTCAAATACACAAAACATAACTGTAGAATTAACAACAGTTGTGGGGGAAAAGGGTAACTAATGAGACTGGACAGCACTCAGGACTTGGATGGACTGGGATGGACTGGGGTGGGCTGGGATGGACTGGGGTGGGCTGGGATGGGCTGGGATGTACGGGGATGTACAAAAATTATTATTATTATATTATTATTACTATCATCATTATTATGTATTGTTATTATAATCAGTATAATATAATATAATATAATGTAATAATCATAAAAGTAAAATGTAAAACACTTCACTGAGATCTAAACAAAGTAATCATTTTTTGCACCTTTTTGGTTCAGTTGAATAAATTTTACTGGTATGAATTTACACGGACACACTATCTGCAAACTTCACATAGGAATTCATTAAAAAAGATGAAAGTGTGTGAATGTGTGTGTGTGTGTGTGCGTGTTTTACATACGATAAAGATCTTAAAATCGGATTATTTCAGTGTATTTTGCTCCATAATCAGCACTCCTATCTTGGTATCACTTTCTCTCTTTATCACACACACACACACACACACACACACACAACATGAAGGTGGCAGTTTGAGGTCATGATGAGTTTTCTCTGATTAATGTTGAGGTTGTTTAATTCCAACATTCTTGTATTATAATCCGTCCATCCATCCATCCATCCATCCATTCATTATCCAAACCGCTTATCCTGCCTCAGGGTCGTGGGATGCTGGGGCCTATCCTAGCAGTCATTGGGCGGGAGACAGGAGACACCCTGCATAGGCCGCCAGGCCATCACACATACACACACACACACACACACACACACACACACACACACACATTCACACCTAGGGACAATGGCCGATTCACCTGACCTAGATGTCTTTATTCTACTTTAATATTATTTTTTCTCCTGTCTGCTTAAACTGAACCTTTGATTACAAATACTCTCTCTCTCTCCCTCTCTCTCTCCCTCGTTCTCTCTCTCTCTCTCTCTCTCTCTCTCTCTCTCTCTCTCTCTCTCTCTCTCTCTCTCTCTCTCTCTCTCTCTCTCCTTCCCTCTCTCTCTCTCTCTCTCTCTCTCTCTCAGGTAGCGGCCCAGGCCGTCTTGTTCCTGTGTATGAACACAGCTGGGATATTCATCAGTTACCTGTCGGACCGGGCCCAGCGTCAGGCCTTCCTGGAGACCAGGAGGTGCATCGAGGCCCGGCTCCGACTGGAGACCGAGAACCAGAGACAGGTAAGACCACCAACAACACTCAGCCTGAATGCCAAACCTTCCAGGACCAGGCTCGTTTTTTTATTAGATGACAACTTTTGTGATTTTGGGGGGGATTTCAGAGATATAATATGATGAATTTTACAGACTTTAGCATTGGATCCACTCAGTTCGTTTACATTTGAAATCCTTCGGGGCTGAACGGGTCCAGCTCATCCATATCAGCAAACTAAGCAACTGTCTTTAGCAGCACTTCAATGAGGGCAGCAAAATTAATGAGCCAGTACAGCATACTTCAAAATTTTACATCCCGGTTTTTATTTGCATAGTTTTTCTCCGTCGTTCCTATCAGTTATGACATAATTTTACTGACTGGCCTCATTTTCTAGATTTTGGACATAGACCACCGCTGGACTCAGCTTTACAACAGTGTCTTATGGGACAACTGAACAGGAGCGTCAGACATGTTGCATCCATCCATCCATCCATCCATCCATCCATTATCCAAACCGCTTATCCTGCTCAGGGTTGCAGGGATGCTGGAGCCTATCCCAGCAGTCATTGGGCGGCAGGCGGGGAAACACCCTGGACAGGCCGCCAGGCCATCACACCTAGGGACAATTTAGTATGGCCGATTCACCTGACTTACATGTCTTTGGACTGTGGGAGGAAACCAGACATGTTCAAATAAGTTCTCTTCCCCCCCTTTTTTTTCTCCTCAATTGCACCCGCCCAATTACCCCACTCTTCTGAGCCGTCCTGGTCTCTGCTCCTCCCCCTCTGCCGATCCAGGGAGGGCTGCAGACTACCACATGCCTCCTCCGATACATGTGGAGTCGCCAGCCACTTCTTTTCGCCTGACAGTGAGGAGTTTCACCGGGGGAACATAGCACGTGGGAGGATCACACTATTCCCCCCAGTCCCCCCCCCGAACAGGTTCCCCGGCCGACCAGAGAAGGCGCTAGTGCAGTGACCAGGACACATACCCACATCCGGCTTCCCACCCGCAGACACGGCCAATTGTGTCTATGGGGATGCCCGACCAAGCCGGACGTAACATGGGGATTCGAACTGCTGATCCCCTTGTTGGTAGGCAACGGAATAGACCGCTATATTACCTGGGTACCCTGACGAGTCCAATTTAATCCAATCATCCAAACCACATATTTGGAGGTGAAAGTTAAAGTTGTGATGTGAAATGTCCAATAGGATCAATGGTGGATGACATTGCTGATCCACTTCCTGGTTCACCCTGCAGGAAGTAGCAGCCTATACTTAATGTAGGTAGCAGTAACCATCCATGAACTAGCCGGCCACAGCACAATTGAGAAGTCATAGATAACGGACAGTCATGGACACAGTCTGACTGACACACTGGAGGGGGGGGGGTTGTTGTTTAAAGGACACACTTAACACTCCTGTTCACTTGTCCCATAAGACAGAGTTGTACTGAGTCCAGCGGTGGTCCATGTTCAACATCTACTACTCAAAATAGATGGCGCCGCAGACGGCAGCCTCGGCTCTGCACTCTCTGGTGCTTTTAGTTTAGTTTTTTTTTTAAATTGGTTTCCAGCTCTCACTCCCTGATCACATTCAGCAGGGAAGAACTTTTTAAATCTCCGTCTGTCCACTGGTCAATCATTTTTACTGTTTCTCATTGAACCAGAAAGTTTTACCGAGCTTTTAGTTGGAGTAGCAGCAGCTCTGTATGTGCTTCACTGGAGTGCTCGTTAAACTGTGACAGCGGGAATTTCAAACTGCGCTCCCATCAATCCATCTGGTGAATGTCCGCTCTCTGGCCAACAAGATGGACAAACTGCTGCTCCTCTACAGAACAAATATGGACTTGTCCAGATCTGCTCCCCTGTGCCTCACTGAAACCTGGCTTGGTGAGCATATTGTAACGACCACGGAGACTGGCTAGCCCTTGGCTAATGGGTTGGGCACTTTAGTCAACTGGTTAATGTAGTCGCCCATGGTGCGGGAGACCCAGGTTTGCGTCCTGGCTGCGGCGGTTCCTGGCTGCCCCTTGAATTCGCTACAATATGAATAAAGTATTTCTGATTCTGATTATTTCTGATTCTGATATTCCAGACAGCTCCCTCCATTTGCTGCACCTTCAACTCCTCCGTGCGGACTGAAATGGAGCTAATGGGGGAAAAAATATGGGCAGACAGAATCTGTTCCTATATAAATGAACATTGGTGTACAGATGTCACAGTATGCTAAGCTTTTCATTGGGAGTGATGAAGAAGGACAGGATTAGGAACGATGACAGTATAGAGGAACAGCTCAGGTTGGACGGTTGGGAGACAAAGCAAGAGAGACAAGACTGAGATGGTTTGGACATGTGTGGAGGAGCTATGCTGGGTGTATTGGGAGAAGGATGCTGAATATGGAGCTGCCAGGGAAGAGGAGAAGAGGAAGGCCAAAGAGGAGGTTTATGACTGTGGTGAGGGAGGACATGCAGGTGGCTGGCGTGACAGAGGAAGATGCAGAGGACAGGAAGAGATGGAAACGGATGATCCGCTGTGGCGCCCCCTAACGGGAAGAGCCCAAAGTAGGAGTAGTAGTAGTAGTAGTAGTAGTACTAGTAGGTGATGTCACAGAATTGAAGAAACCATGCAGCCCTCACTTAGAGACCATTTTCATTGACTGTAAACCATTTTATTCACCATGGGAGTTTTCATCATTTATTGTAGCTGGTGTCTATATTCCACCCCAGGCCTGTGTTAGTGATGCGTTACAACACCGGGCTGAACAGATAATAAACATGGAGCACAAACATCCAGACTCCCTTCTCATTAACACGGTAAACCTCAGCCACGAACCGCCAGAATACAGACAGTACCTCAAGTGTCCCACCAGGTACAAAAACACTCTGGATCATTGCTACACAATATTAAAGGACACCTGTCGCTCTGTCCCCCGTGCAGCCCTGGATCTCTCTGATCACCGTCTGGTTCATCTTCTCCCAACCTACAGGTACAAACTAAAATCTGCAAAGCCTTTGATTAAATCTTTGTGGAGATGGACCAACGAGTCAAAGTTGGAGCTCAAGGCCTGCCTTGACTGCACTGACTGAAGTGTTTTTGAGGCTGCATCTACAGACCTGGATTAATTTACTGACACTATAACATCTTATATTAGTTATTGTGAGGACATGTGTGTCCCCACCAAAACTTTCCACACCGTCAATAACAATAAGCCCTGGTTCACAGCAAAACTCAGGCAGCTTCACCAGGCCAAGGAAGAGGCCTACAGGGGTGGAGATAGGATCTTGTACAATCAAGCCAGAAATACACTGAGAAAGGACATTAGAGTAGCCAAAAGGGGGCTACACTGAAAAGCTGAAAAACAGATTTCAGCTAACGGGCCCGGCTGGACATCGGAGCACAGGAGAGTCACGCATATCAATAGCTCCGATAACGACGGGCGTGGCCATTATATCGGTACACAAAAGAGCCACTCATATCTATGGCTCTGTTAGCGACGGGCGTTGGTAAACATTGGATCACAAAGAGCCACGCATATCAATAGCTCTGACAACGACTCCTAGAGGATAAATTCTGAGTCTCATCAGCAGCCAGTCAGATTAGCTTGGTCTAGTCAGAAAGGCAGGAACTGAGGAAGCCTCTTGGATGAGAGGCGAAACATCTTCACGGATATATACCAAGTCCAGTTGCACTTGATTCAACTCCTTTGGATAACCATGACCTGGATGAATGAGAACATTCATAGACATTTCAGCTAATGATGCTGCATCTGTGTGGAGAGGCCTGCAGGACATCACCAACTACATCAACCCCCCCCACACACACACACACACACACTGTCAAGAATCTTTAACTAGCTGACGACTCGAATGTGTTTTACTGCAGCTTTGATCATCCTACTTTCACACCCCTCACCCACTCCAACTCAGACTTCACACAACCAGCTGCATCCCCTCCTCTCCCCTCCGACTCCCCACCGGCACTGACGGTCTGTGAAGAGGATGCGTGTTAGTTCTTCCACAGACAGAACATCAGAAAGGCACCAGGCCCGGATGGCATGTCACCCTCCTGTTTGAAAGTCTGCGCAGGCAGACCAGCCGGCTTCCATCTTCACATGGATCTTAGATCACTGGAGCTTTGTGAAGTTGTGAAAATTGTGGCGATGACGGTGAACTTCAGGAGGAAACGCCCCAACGCTGCTGCCCCTTACCATACTCAACAGCACTGTGTCTGCTGTGGATACCTTCAGGTTTCTGGGATCCACAATCTCCCAGAACCTAAAGTGGGCGTCCAACACAGTCACAATCATCAAAATGGCCCAGCAGAGGATGTACTTTCTGCGTCAGCTCAGGAAGTTCAACCTGCCTCAGGAGCTGCAAATTCAGTTCTACACTGCAATAATCCACGCACATCCATCACTGTCTGGTTTGGATTGGCCTACAGACAGGAAGACAGACTACAACGGACAGTCAGGACTGCAGAGAAAGTCATTGGTGCCAACCTGCCCTCCATTCAGGACTTATACACCTCCAGACTCAGGAAACGGGCAAGCAACACCACTGCAGACCCATCACACCCTGGTCACAACATGCTCCAAGTCCTCCCCTCTGGTAGGCGCTACAGAGCACTGTATCCCAAAACAACCCGACACAAGGTCATGTCTTTATGCATGGTCAATAATCCAGGTAAAGAAGTCACAGAAAGGTGAATCAGTTCATCTGGACACAATGTTTCTTGAGAGAAACGTTTTATTACTCATCTAAGTGACCTCTTCAGTTGCAGCTAACTGCAGGTACCCCCACCCTTATAAACAATACAGTGGCATAACGTCCGAAACCAACGATCAGTTTCATATGCAGATTACTGTGACCATTAACTAGAGTTACAATGGTCATGTGTACTATTCACAGAGGATTGGGGAATGTTTGCAATCACAGCATTGTAAGATGGTGACAGATGTACTCTTACCCCCCCCCCACCCGGCTCAGGGACGGTGGTTCTCCAAAGGAATGGAAATGAGTGCAACTGGACTTGGTATATATCCGTGAAGACGTTTCGCCTCTCATCAAAGAGGCTTCATCGGTTCGTGCCTTTCTGACTAGACCAAGCTAGTCTGACTGGCTGGTGATGAAACTCAGATATTTATCCTCTTTGGAGTCGTTATCAGCGCTAACGCTGTCCATGGCTCTTTGTGTTCCGATGTGTAGCAACGCTCGTCGTTATCAGAGGTATTGACATGCGTGGCTGTTTTGTGTTCCGATGTTTAGCACCTTTGTGAAAATTGCAACATGTTCCAGAAAGACCAACCGGGTGAGCGATGAGGAGAAAAGGAACAGAAGGAATAACATAGTCATCCCGTATGTTTCTGGGGTCTCCGAGAAACTCAGGAGAATTTTTAACAAACACCGCATCCCGGTATACTTCAAACCCAGCAACACACTCCAACAAAGACTGGTTCATCCCAAAGACCGTGTACCACACACCCAAAAAAGCAATCTGGTGTATGCTGTACAATGCAGTGAGGATTGCACTGACCTATACATAGGAGAAACCAAACAACCACTACACAAACGGATGGCCCAACACAGAAGGCCAAACTCCTCAGGACAAGACTCAGCAGTTTATCTACACCTAAAGGAGAAGACACACTCCTTTGAGGACAGCAACGTATACATTTTGGACAGGGAAGATAGATGGTTTGAAAGAGGGGTGAAGGAAGCCATCTATGCGAAACTGGAAAAACCATCCCTCAACAGGGGAGGAGGTCTGCAACATCACCTATCTCCCACTTACAATGCCGTCCTTTCATCTCTACCCAGGAGGCTCAAGAAGCTTAGCCTCCAAGAACAACAGTCGCTCAATAACGGCTCCAACGACTCATGACCACTGAATGGAGCGCTAACAAAGTCGAAACTAACACCCCCAACAACCATCGTTGCTAAATATCGGAACACAAAACAGCCACGCATATCAATACCTCTGATAACGATGGGCATTGCTACACATCGGAACACAAAGAGCCATGGACATCGTTAGCTCTGATAACGACTCCAAAGAGGATAAATATCTGAGTCTCATCACCAGCCAGTCAGACTAGCTTGGTCTAGTCAGAAAGGCACGAACTGATGAAGCCTCTTGGATGAGAGGCGAAATGTCTTCACGGATATATACCAAGTCCAGTTGCACTCATTTCAATTCCTTTGGATAACCATGACCTGGATGAATGAGAAAATTCACAGACGGATGGTCGTTCCCTCTTCACATAGATGGCCTCTTTTGCAGTCTACACCCATCTACAGGCCAGTGGCCACTCTTTCAAGGATGAGGACGTGCTCATCCTTGATAGGGAGGAACGCTGGTTTGAATGGGGAGTCAAACAGGCCAAAAAGCAGGAAAATACAAGAAAATATCTGAACCCCACGGAAAGTATGACAATGCATATTTAAAGTTGGAATTTTCTTAAATGCAGACTCACTGCTGCCATTAAGGTAGAGAAGGCTATATAGGCTAAACATGGTAGGGTTAAAAAGAGTGAACAATAGGGGTGTTTGGGTGGTGTAGTGGTCTATTCCGTTGTTGACCAACACAGGGGTCGCTGGTTCGAATCCCCATGTTACCTGCGGCTTGGTGGGGTGTCCCTACAGACGCAATCGGCCGTGTCTGCGGGTGGGAAGCCGGGTGTGGGTATGTTCCCCAGTTCCCCGCATACCCACATCCGGGGTATGCCCCCGACTTCAAGGCAAGGCACTTCTGTGGAACAAATGGGATTTAACCTGCAACCTTTTAGTAATGAGAGAGCTCCTCAAATTCCTTGGCCTCCCAGGAGTAATACTATTGTACAAAATCCATCATTTAAACAGAGTATTCTTATTGTCAATGTACCTTTAAGTCTATGCTACATGCTCTCGACTTGATATGCACTTTTGGTTATGATTTGGTTATGATGTGGTTATGATTTGGTTATGGTATGATTATGATATGGTTATGATTTGGTTGTGATTTGGTTATGATATGTTATATGGTTATGATATGGTTACTATGTAGCGCTCTATTGCTAACACTGTAGCTTATCTGTTAATTACTGACTCTCTTGCAGGTTCCTTTGTGTAAAAGCATATGCTAAATGAGATCATGCAAATATAAATATAAATAAATCAAACGGCAGTTTGACCTGGAGAAAACAGACAGTAAGCCAGATGAATTATGGGTAGAATTTGTGCAGTCCATTATGATGATAAACTATGAGGTATCGGCGTGTAACAAATTGACCTTAAATGCAGGTGGTAATGAGAGGGACCCCATTGTTCTAATCGAGTCAAACTAAGCACACACACACACACACACACACACACACACACACACACACACACACACACACACACACACACACACACACACACACACACACACACACACACACACACACACAGTGGGACTTGTGTACTTAGTAGAGTGGGTCAGGTTGGAGAAATTCACAGAAAGCTTTTATGCTGCAGTGTTTCCTGAAGGACGGCGAAGATAAACCACAAAGTCTTTCTAATGGAGAGATGTGAGAGCAGCCAGTGCTCCACTCTGTCAACAAACAGAACCACACACAAAACCACCATCTTTCTTCTCATCTTATATACACTGCTCAAAAAAATAAAGGGAACACATAAGCAATGCGATGTAGCTCCAAGTCAATCACACTTTTGAGATATCAACCTGTCCAGTTAGGAAGCAACACTGATTTGTGACTCAATTTCACCTGTTGGTAAATTGTCTAATTTCCACCAGGTTTAAATTAGACAATTTGCAAGACAACCCCTATAAAAGGAATGGATTTGCAGGTGGTGGCCACAGACCATTTGCCTGTCCTCATCTTTTCTGGCCGATCTTTGGTTAGTTTTTCATTTTGCTAGTGCCCTCACCACTAGAGGTGGCATGAGGCGGTATCTGCAACCTACAGAAGTTGCTCAGGTAGTGCAGCTCATCCAGGATGGCACATCAATGCGTGCTGTGGCAAGAAGATTTGATGTGTCTCCCAGCACAGTGTCCAGAGCATGGAGGAGGTACCAGGAGACATGCCAGTACACCAGGAGACGTGGAGGGGGCCGCAGGAGGACAACAACCCCGCAGCAGGACCGCTATCTGGTCCTTTGTGCAAGGAGGAACAGGAGGAGCACTGCCGGAGCCCTACAAAACGACCTTCAACAGGCCACTAATGTGCAGGTTTCTGCTCAAACAGTGAGAAACAGAATGCATGAGGATGGTATGAGGGCCCGACGTCCACAATTGGGGCCTGTGCTCACAGCCCAACACCGTGCAGCCCGATTGACCTTTGCCAGAGAACATCTTGGTTGGCAGATTGGCCATTGGCGCCCTGTGCTCTTCACAGATGAGAGCAGGTTCACACTGAACACATGTGACAGACGTGAGAGAGTCTGGAGACGCTGTGGAGAACGTTCTGCTGCCTGCAACATCCTCCAGCATGACCGGTTTGGCGGTGGGTCAGTGATGGTCTGGGGAGGCATATCCTTGGAGGGCCGCACAGACCTCTACGTGCTAGCCAGAGGTACCATGACTGCCATTAGGTACCGGGATGAGATCCTCAGACCCCTTGTCAGACCATATGCTGGTGCAGTGGGCCCTGGGTTCCTGCTCATGCATGACAATGCTCGTCCTCATGTGGCCAGAGTGTGTCAGCGGTTCCTGTATGTCGAGGGCATTGATGCTACGGACCGGCCTGCACGTTCCCCAGACCTGAATCCAATCGAGCACCTCTGGGACATCATGTCTCGTACCATCCGCCAATGCCATGTCGCACCACAGTCTGTCCAGGAGTTGACCGATGCCCTGATCCAGGTCTGGGAGGAGATCCCTCAGGAGACCATCCGTCGTCTCATCAGGAGCATGCCCAGACGTTGTAGGGAGTGCATACAGGCACGTGGAGGCCACACACACTACTGAGCCTCATTTTGAATCGTCTTGAAGAATTTCCACAGAAGTTGGATCAGCCTATGTTCTCATTTTCCACTTTGATTTTGAGTATGATTCTGAATCCAGACCTTAATGGGCTAATGATTTTGATTTCCATTGATTATTCTTAGGTTATTTTGCTCTAAACACATTCCTCTGTCTAATAAATAAAGATTTTCAGCTGAAATATTTCATTCATCGAGGTCTATATTGTGTTTTTTAGGTGTTCCCTTTATTTTTTTGAGCAGTATATATATATATATATATACTTTTTATCCCTGCATCTGTGTTGATATTCCGCTCCTCATTAGTTGAGCGCTTATAACACCATTGACGGTTTTGGAAAAAAAACACTATATATATATGTATTTATTTATTTAGCTTTATTTATTTATGGTGGCACGGTGGCGCAGTGGTTGGCGTGGTCGCCTTACAGTAAGAAGGTTCTGGATTCAAGCCTCAGGGTTGTCCAACCTTGGGGGTCATCCTCTCTGTTGAGTTTGCATGTTCTCCCCGTGTCTGCATGGGTTTCCTCCGGGTGCTCCGGTTTCCTCCCACAGTCCAAAAGACATGTAGGTCAGGTGAATCGACCATACTAAAAATTACCCCTAGGTATGAATGCATGTGTGTGTGTGTATGTGTGTGTGTGTATGTGTATGTGTGTATGCCCTGTGTGACGGCCTGGCGGCCTGTCCAGGGTGTCTCCCCGCCTGCCGCCCAATGACTGCTGGGATAGGCTCCAGCGTCCCCGTGACCCTGAGAGCAGGATAAGTGGTTCAGATAATGAATGGATGTGTATATACGTATATATATATATATATATACATCAAGGAACAGAAGACAGCAGTAGTGATCCATGCTGCAATCCCGAGGGACGACAACATCAGAACGAAAGAGCATGAGAAGCTAGAGAAATACCAAGGACTGAAGGAAGAACTAGATCGGATGTGGAAGGTCAAATCTACAGTAGCCCCTGTGGTAATAGGAACACAAGGGGCTGTGATCCCCAAACTGGGAGCGTGGCTCCAGCAGATTCCAGGAACAACATCTGAGATCTCTGAGGATGACGAATCTCTCTCTCGCTCTCTCTCTCCCTCCCCTCTCTCTCTCTCTCTCTCCTCTCTCTCTCTCTCTCTCTCTCTCTCTCTCTCTCTCTCTCTCTCTCTCTCTCCTCTCTCTCTCTCTCTCTCTCTCTCTCTCTCCCCCCCCCCCTCTCTCCTCTCTCTCTCTCTCTCTCTCTCTCTCTCTCTCTCTCTCTCTCTCTCTCTCTCTCTCTCTCTCTCTCTCTCTCTCCCCCTCTGCACTGCATACTGGGAGGTTGGGTGTGTGAGTGTGAGTGAGGGTGAGGGTGGTGAATGTGAGATTGGAGCAAAGTTTGAATTATTTGCTGTATTTTTTGGGGGGATTTTCCCCTGTATTCTTCCATCTGTCCTATATGCATGATAAGGTAAACTTTCTTAATACTTTGTACCGAGTGTTCAGTGGTGTAGTCAGGTTGTTTTCAGGAGGAATGGTGTCCTCTGAGACGCCACCTCCATCCATCCGTCACGTGATTTGGATAGTCTTGCCAGAGCCCAGCATGATGGTTCAGGAGGTTTTGTTGGCCGTAAGAGAAGAAGTTGGTCATGGCAATCTACTGTTTGCTTCCAGGATGAACAAGGCTCTGGTGATATTTTTGAAGTAGGGGTGTCATGTTAGTGGGATTATTGAGAGTGGTGCAGTTATCAGGGATATCTATACTACTGTTTCTCCATTGTCGGTTCCCTCTACCAAAATCACAGTGTCGGGTGTTCTGCCGTTTATCCCCAACGAGCTGTTGGAAAATGAGCTGCGGAGGTTTGGTAAAATTGCCAGTGATTTCAAAACTGTCAGTCTCAGATGTACAAATCTGACGGTAAAACTGTTCAGTCACTCAGGAGAGAGGTATTTATGTTTTTGGACTCTCTGACACAGAGTTTGGAGGTTTCGTTTAGAGTTAACATGGTAATGGCTCCTACATGTTGTATGCTAGTTTGGGGCAGTTGAAATGGTTTGAGCGTGGTGACGTCAGTCATAAGCAGTTCGCATGTACGCATAGACAGCGAGCGGAGGCAGAGACCACAGATGCTAACATCCCACCCACTGACAATGTCTCCGAGGTGGGGAGAGGAGAACGGAGTCAGTCGGAGGAACAGCCTGCCCCACCGGTTGTAGATGAGGAAATAGGCTTTCCGCCTATGGCCTTGAAGTCGGGGGCAGAGCTTGCAGAAACACTCACAGCTGAACAGGTGGCTGCATCCAGCAGGTCAGCACGGACTGGGGATATGCTCAGTGGTGAGGGACAGAGTGCGAAGGGCGGAGGTCGGCCTACTGAAGGAAACACTAAGAATGTAGAGGAGGTTCCCAATAGCCAGGTAACAGATGAGGCTGAGGATATGGATTATGATTTGGAGTCTGATAGTGTGTCAGTTGGTGAAACATCATACCACAGCACAGATTCTTTGGAGGACGTAAATGGTTGTTTGGAGGAAACTTTTGGGAAGTCAGTAAAAGCACAAGATTATTTCAATAATACAGTGAAGTTCATTTGGACTTTTGGTCATCTGCAGAAGCTGGTTGGTTTTGAGCTGCTTGATGAGAAAAAACGTTTTCACCTTCAGAAACATGTCACAGCCTCGAGAAAGGCAGCGAAGGGGAAAACTTTAAGTAGGACAAAAGTTGTGAAATAAATTATATTATGATCATGCATCACAGGGTGCTTTATTCCTTTTTTCTGGTTCATGCTGGTCTGTTTCTGTCTCTTTTTCTCTGTTCTACCCATCTTATGCAGGGGCTCAGGGTTGGATCTATAAACATTAATGGTGGGAGGGACAGATGTAAGAGGGCTTTAGTGGCTGAGGCTGTGAAGCAGAAAAGGATGTGTTTTTTCTGCAAGAAACTCATAGTGACCAAACTAATGAAATAGACTGGGGGTGGTGGTGGGAGGGGTCATATGAACTCAGCCATGGCACCAACTTTAGTGGGGAGGGGGGGAGGGGGATAGCAGTGTTGCTAACTAAAATAGCCAATCCAATGGCGGAGTTAGTTAAGGGGAGTTGTTTGATTGTAAGGGTAGAAACTGAAGGGTGCCTTTTCTGTTTGGTCAATGTATTTGCCCCGATTCAGGGGGCTGACAGATTAGTCTTTTTCAGTGTTTTGAGGGATGAGCTGCAGAAGTTTGGTCACGAGCAGCTGATCATAGGTAGGGATTGGAACTGCACCATTGATTTCAACATGGACAGGACAAGTGAGGAACCACAGTCAGTCATCTGGTAGCTTAGGCAGAATAGGTGCTCAATTAGATTTGCTAGATGCACGGAGGTTGAAACCACCCCACTGCTAGACAGTACACGTGGGTCAGGATGAGCAATAACAGGGTGAGTGCAGCCAGGCTAGATAGCTTCTACATTTCAAAATCACTTGCATGCAGTCTAGTTAGTAGCTCCATTACTCCAGTTGGCTTCACTGATCGCCGTGTTATCACTGTAGATTTGACCATTTCTCCTGGGCAAAAAGTTAGATCATATTGGCATTTCAACAACAAGTTGCTGCAGGATAGCATTTTCTGTTAGAGCTTTGAACAGTTTTGGGTCTGTTGGCAAAGTAAAAAAAAACTACTTTTGATTTGCTGAGGCAGTGGTGGGAAGTGGGCAAGGCACAGATTCGTGTCTTCAGTCAGCAGTATACATCTCACTCCACTGCTAGGATTAAAGCAGCAGTCTAGGAGCTGGCGGACAGTATTAAGAACATAGAGTGTGCTATGAATAGTAATCTAGACTTTGTTGCTGATGGCCTGCTGCAAGCAAAAATACTGGAGCTCAGGACTTTCATACAGGAGAGAGTGAAAGGAGCCCTCGTTAGGTCTCGTTTCCTCAACATCAAAGACATGGATGCTCCAAACTCTCTCTTCTTCAGTTTGGAGAAGACAGTTGCCAGGAAACAGCTGATAACATCCCTGAAGCTCCCTGGTGGCAGGGTGACGACTGATCCAAAGGAAATGAGGAGTCATGGTATGGCTTTTTACTCTTCTCTCTTTGGAGCAGAGCGGTGTGATCAGGACAGTGCTCTTGGAGTGTGTCCATGCAGGGACAATGCCTGTCTCTTGTAAGAGGCCAGTTCTCTCCTTGCTCCCTAAAAAGGGAGATTTAGCTTTGCTGAAAAACTGGAGGCTGGTGGCCATTTTATGCTCAGACTATAAAGTGCTTTCCAGAGCACTGTCAAACAGACTAAGAGACTATCTGGATATACTTGTTCATATGGACCAAATAAACTGTGTACAGGGTAGAACAATAATGGACAATCTTTTTTGAGATGTGATTGACCTATGTAAACTTTATGATCTTGACATTGGTATTCTCTCCTTACATCAAGAAAAAGCCTTCGACGGGTGGACCATGGCTATTTGTTTTCAGTAGGCTTTTAGTTTTGGTGAACATTTTGTATCATGGGTGGGGTCATTGTACAGTGGTTCTGAATGTTTGGTGAAGGTTGGGGGAGGGTTGAGCCAGCCAATCCCTGTGCAGATTGGCTGGCTGGACGAGGCAGATCTCACAGGTTTTTTGCCCTTCTACGCCTCTGTCCTGGATGCATGGAAAATCCTGAAGGCTTCCAGGGAGCCGGCTGATATGGCTGGTCTGTGGCTGTTTGAGGAGCCACTGTTTTGCAACAGCTTCATTTAGGCTCGGACCCTGTCCTCAGCCAGCATAAGATCTTCTCTGAAGGAGGCTGGATGTGTGAAGCTGGGACATCTGCTGATGCCTGCCGGGACCCTGCAACAATGCACTAAAATCAGACCCAGGTTGTTGAGTCATATTATTGAGGAGGTGTGTGCATCACTTCCAGAGTACCTGAGGATATTTATGATGGAGAACCGTGAGCTAACTGGCCATTGGGAAGAGGATATGGAATATAGTTTTCCACAGTTGACTGTCTCTCCTAATGTAGGGGGAGTGGCAGGAGGTGGAGGGCTTTCATGTCCTCATGGCTGGATAAGTTTGAGGACCTGGGAGAAAAGGCGACTTATATCCTTTTTGAGGATGAGGCACTTTCGGTCTCTGTAGGCCATGAAAGCGTCGAGGTGGTCTGAGTTTTTTGGCCCAGGCTCTCCCCCGAAAGGCTGCTGGCGGTCCTTGTACAAGCTACCTGTTGAAAAATGGTCAGCTGACCTCCAGTGGAGGATTGTGCATGGAGCAATAGCCACGAACAGACACAGAGCACACCTGGATCCTGATTACAGGGAGGCGTGCCTTTTTGTTCATAGTGTGAAACTCTAAACACATTTATTTGTCCAGTGTCCTTGGTTGGTGGGTGTGTTTGAGTTGTTGAGCGGTTGGTTTTTGGGCTTGGGGGAGGCTTTTTCTTTTCAGTTGTTTGTATGTTGTCCCAAATACCTAGCCAGGAAGAAAGTTACGCACACACTTATAAATTTCCTGTCAGCTACTGCCAAATTAGCCATCTGGGTGAGCCGTAATTACCGTGCCTGGGCAGTGGGTGTGTGGACTCTGTGCAGGTTCCTGTAGGACTGCTGAAGGCTTGGCTCAGGGTGGAGCACGACTACTACAAAATTGTAGACAATTTACAGGCTTTCAGCCTTAAATGGGCAATAGGGGGAGTAATTTGCCCAGCCGGAGATGGTGAAGACCTGGTTTTCTGTTTCTAATATGTGTAATGAGGGAATGTCCTGGCTGTATTGTTGACTTATGTTTTTGTTTTCTTCACTTGCACCACCGTAGTTGATGTCCTTTGGTCTATATAGCGATTGTAGTGCTTAATAATGGGTTTTGTAAATCTCAATCTCTCTCTCTCTCTCTCTCTCTCTCTCTCTCTCTCTCTCTCTCTCTCTCTCTCTCTCTCTCTCTCTCTCTCTCTCTCTCTGTACATTCATGCTCTCAGTTTCAAGAGGTTCTTCAAAGCACTTGGCGGTCCCTTGCGGGACCTAGCAGGGTTTGGCTTTAGCGGGAAGCAAGAAACGATGATATATAAGAATAACGTGGTTGTTCTTTATCCGAGTGACTTTTATTATGTTACTGTCACAAAAGCACTTATCAACATTATAGAGCAAGTTTTATGACTCTTTGTTTTATACTTCTGAGCAACTGCATCAAGTGCCCAAAAATAAATCACAAAGGAGTAAAAATGTCCTTTTTTTATTTCTATTTCATATGTTCAGCAATTACACCTGATCCCCTGTTATTTTCCTCATCTGGGTTCAAACTGATTTGTTTTTCTCTTCAAACAGGAAAGGCTGGTTTTATCCGTCCTGCCTCGCTTTGTGGTTTTGGAGATGATCAACGACATGACAAATGTAGAGGACGAACACCTCCAGCACCAGTTTCACAGAATCTACATCCACCGCTATGAGAATGTCAGGTGAGAGCGCCATTTTGGCTGCCAGGGTGCTTTGTGTTTTCGTTTTTGTTTTTTATTTAAAAGCATTTATTCAGAGATGCAGTATGTAAGCTTGGCACAGCAGCGGTGATTGTTTCCTGTGAGTGGTTCTAAACAATAAACAACAAATTAACTTTGAAAGCTCTCCAATTTCTATTTGTGGATTATTTGAAGGAGAGACAGGCCTGTTGTTAAAAGATGAAAAACCCCAGAAGTAATCACATTTCAGGCAGTCGGGTGGCGTAGCAGTCTATTCTGTTGCCTGCCAACATGGGGATCGCTGGTTCGAATCCCCGTGTTGCCTCCGGCTTGGTTGGGCGCCCCTTCAGACCCAATTGGCCGTGTGTGTGGGTGGGAAGCTGGATGTGGGTATGTGTCCTGGTTGCTGCACTAGCGCCTCCCCTGGTTGGTCGGCTGCACCTGTTCGGGGGGGAGGGGGAATTGGGGGGGAATACCGTGATCCTCCCAAACGCTACATCCCCCTGGTGAAACTCCTCACTGTCAGGTGAAAAGAAGCGGCTGGTGACTCCACATGTATCGGAGGAGGCATATGATAGTCTGCAGCCCTCCCCATCAGCAGAGGGGGTGGAGCAGAGACCGGGATGGATCGGAAGAGTGGGGCAATTAGCCAAGTACAATTGGGAAGAAAAGCCCCCCCCCCCCAAAAAAAGGAAGAAAAAAGAAGTAATCACATTTCATATCAGCAAAAATACCAGTATCAACCAGGAACAATAAACTTAGTGGAATTTATCTTGGTATCTTGATTAGACATTCTGACAACACGCACTTCAAATTATAATGTGACCTCAAGAGGCCCTTGCATGTGATGCAGTGCAAAACTACATCAAGATTAATGCTTTTAGTAAGTTGGTGTATTTTTGTCCATTCATATTACAGCTAATTAAACACGCCAATGCTTCTGTTTTTTTATTTTTAGATTTTTTTTCTCCCTTTTTCTCATTAATTGTACTTGGCCAATTACCCCACTCTTCCGAACCACCCCGGTCTCTGCTCCACCCTCTCTGCTGATCCGGGGAGGGCTGCAGACTACCACATGCCTCCTCCAATACATGTAGAGTCACCAGCCGCTTCTTTGCACCTGACAGTGAGGAGTTTCACCGGGGGGACGTAGCACGTGGGAGGATCACGCTATTCCCCCCCCCCCATAACAGGCGTCCCGACTGACCAGAGGAGGCGCTAGTGCAACGACCAGGACACATACCTACATCTGGCTTCCCACCACCAGACATGGCCAATTGTGTCAGTCCAGCAATCCCCGTGTTGGTAGGCAACAGAATAGACCACTACGCTACCCAGACACCATGCCCATGCTTTTTAACCCTTTACATTATGGGAAAACAGATTTTATGCTGCTTTGACAACTTTCTCTCGATGTAACGTTACACTTTCTTAATGGCAAAAAAATCCCCCACATTCACTGTGACTTGTATTTTTTTTTTCCTGTGTGTAGAATGTGATCTGTAGATATTAGACATGTGCTGGAATAATAATGTGACGTTTCCATATTTTATTCAGCATTCTTTTCGCAGACGTCAAAGGCTTCACAAACCTCTCCACGACGCTGTCGGCACAGGAGCTGGTCCGAATGTTAAATGAGCTCTTTGCCCGCTTTGACCGTCTGGCCCATGTAAGTTTAAAAGCACCCTTTCTGTTTTATTCTCAGTATTTACACTCACAGCTTATCAAAACATGTACATACGCATCCATCCATCTCTGACAAACCCAAACTCCCCTCCCTTCTGCTTCCTGTTTTAATTCACTTGTGGTGTTTTTCCACAGTGCTTCTGAGCACAGATAGAAACCACTACAATGACATTTTCATTCGAGAACAGTTTGGATTTTCTGCAGCGTCTGATAACTGTGCTGAACATGACCAGATTGTGGCAGTAGGACGGACTTAATAATGTCAGTGTTCAATGATTGGGTTTATATTCACATCACATCCAGTGATGTCACATCTGATAATATGGTGTTGATATCTTACGACACCATTATCACATCCTGTACTGATCCTGTAGCACGTACTGACATCACAACTAGCAGCCCTTTGTCTTTTTCAATCAGAAAACAAAACTAAACTAAGATCTGAATTGCGGTCCATGGAGAAGACACATAACTTTGTGAAAACCTGGATTTCCATTCATTCATTCATTCATTCATTCATTATCCAAGCCACTTATTCCAATTGGGCTCACGGGATGCTGGAGCCTATCCCAATAGTCATTGGGCGGCAGGCAGGGAGACACCCAGGACAGGCTGCCAGTCCATCACAGGGTCGACACATTCACACCTAGGGACAATTTGTATGGCCGATTCACCAGACCTACATGTCTTTGACTGTGGGAGGAAACCGGACCACCCGGAGGAAACCCACGCAGACACGGGGAGAACATGCAAACTCCACACAGAGGACGACCTGGGACGACCTCCAAGGTTGGACTACTCCGGGGTTTGAATCCAGGACCTTCTTGCTGTGAGGTGACCGCACTAACCACTGTGCCACCGTGCCTAGGCTTTACCACCTGTACACACCTCCAGAAACATGGAGAGCAGGAGAGCAGAAGAGAGTATCAGATGGAGCAAACGCTCAACTGCGCGATAAACATACAATGAGGTCTTTAAATCCCTCATGAACCGTTCATTTATCTGCCACTGACCGCCTTCCTACAATCAACAATACTCTAGTGAACTTAATTAGTAGCATTTTGAGCTGGATTATTTTTGTTTTGTGGACTTTGGGACTGTGGGATTTGGAAGTATTTGTCGAAGTCTTTAAATATATGAATACTTTGTTTTGCACTATTTTGTTGTTCTTGTTGGGTTTCTGAATATGGTCATTCGACGGTGTACATTTTGATTGGTGGGCATTCTTTTGTGAGGTTTGACTTTTTGACTTTTTTCAAATGAAAAAAACCCAACTGACCAATCTTAAATGCCAGGAGAGAGTCCTGGCTGGCACCCCTACCAAAAAATAAAATAAAGAGGACACAGAAAGTCCAATTGTCACATAAAAAGTGGTACCCCAGATGGGACCTAACTAAAATAAAATATCTTTGAATGACAAAAATAAAACCTCCATACTAGTTGTGAAGATAAACTTTCTTTATTTCGGGAACAAAGGAACAAGATAGCAAAGGAAAACAAAATGGATGCTAACGTAAAGACCTTGTTGTGTATAATGCAAGGAGAATCAGTGCCTGCCCAGGAGTTGCCTCCCACAACATATTCTGTGATGGACATGGACCTTATTGTAATCTCTGAGCTTTCTAGCTCATTAACTCCTCAAAATGCTCTTAACACAGACAACAGAAATGGAAATGGAGGACATCAGCCAGCAATTTCTGCCTTAGAGAGAAAAGCTTCTGGCTCTGGGATTCAACAGCAGCTTCAGAAAATATTTGAGGACCAACATCACCACCAGCAAGAGCTAGACGAAAACATGAAACAAATGACAAAATAAATCATAACTCATACTAAAAAAGTAACCCAAGCACCGACAGACATATTTTATGAACAAAAATTGTTAAACATATGGATAAGCAGCTTGAATATCTGCGAGCACAGTTCAATGTATCCCTTGGCTGGAGGTTAAAACACCATCATACTGACCTGCTGAAGGATCTTTACTCTGTTTTTGCCTCAATATCTGATGCCATAACTCACCAGCAGGAGGAGCTTTCCCACTGCAAAAACACAAGTGAAACACTGTCAGAGGAAATAACGACAGCTAAAGTTACCACCACCTTTGGTCATGCAAGTATTCAAACCCACTCTGAGGCTTTACAGGGAGAAAAGCCCCTACTCATTTCAAACTGCCCCAGATTACAATCCACTGTACAGCCTGGCATACCAGAAGACAATTTTGGGTCACATGGAGGATCCACCATTCATGGGAAATTTAAGAGCAGGTTCGTGGGAAGGAATGCTGTTAAACTTCAATTTCCAACATTTGGGAGACTGAATGAAACACCTGCCCCACTCCAATACCAGGAAAGTTGTGAGGATTTCCTGGGTCTCAATCCATTTACAGATGATGATCTCCTTGCCACCCTGCGTAATGTGCTCCATCAGACTGCAAGAGATTGGTGGGATTTGGTCTGCCATAAAGTCCATACTTGGAAGGAATTCCATTTCCAGTTCCATGCTGCCTTCCTGTCAGAGGACTACGAAGATAAACTGGCAAAGAGTAAATATTGTAGAAGAGGAGATCATAAAGTTGATTTTGAAAAACATTAACTCCCAACTGGCCAGCCAGCTGAGAAGTAGCAGAATTACCTCTGTCGATGGACACTTTGGTCAGCAACTGGAGAAGGACTGGGAGAAGGAATTTACAAAGAACACATCCAATTTTGCGTCTGTCTCTTAAAAGAGAAAACCCTGTCCGACCAAGCCAACCTAATCAAAACCGACCCCCCCCCCCAAGTATACTGTTGGCGCTGCAAGGGTAGTCATGCACCAGCTTCTTGTCCACAGTGAAACGCTAACAAAGATTCCTCTCCTAGATGCTCACATCAGCAAGCTGCCAAAACTTCCCATGTCCAAGAAGGTCACACTACACTTGGTTTCCTCACTCACTTAAGTTACCTGGGAGCAACACCTCTGTAAACTTCTCTTCATTACCACTTGAAAGCCCTCTTCCCTGCCAGTTGATGGTACCACTAAACATTGGTTTATGGAATGGAACTGCCATCCCTTACACTATTTCATCTTACACGCTGATAAATGAAAATGTGTGGACAGGAGTGAAAGGACAGCAGGATGTGCTGAAGCCTTGGACAAGTGGACCTTTGTACCCAGCTGATGGAGAAAGAAGGCAACCTTTAGGATGGATTGAAATGAACCTCACATTACAGTTCCATTCAGAGACATTAACTTGTGTCATCTTGCGTGCTGACAGTCTTGCTTTCCCTGCAGTGATGGGACTCGACTTATTTCGACATTTTCATTATTGGGCTGGTTTAAGTCCAACAAGAAGCACCTGCTGTAGTTCTTGTGGGCCTGGTTCCTCTGCCACCATGCCATGACCTCCTACAGGATGCCACCAGCAGCACTCACCTGGCTGATTTTGGGAAAAATCCGTTATTATGTCAACTATAGGAAAACTCAAGATGTCTGCACAGCAACACCGGGATGCACTGGTGTTCTCACACACAACATTTTCCTCACCCACGAAGTGCCAATCAAACAAGCTCTATCGTGTGTCACCATCCAAGCTTCAGATAAGCAAAGAGCACATGGAGGAAATGATTGAAAAATACATCATAGAGCCATCTACTCTCCCTATGCTGTTCTAGTTGTCTAGGTGCCTAAAAAACATTATCCAAAACCAAGGTTCTGCGTGTACGACAGGAAAGTGAATGCAGCTACTCACACAGAAGCCCATCCCTTGCCAAACTTCCAGGAAATTTTAGAATCTTTGGCTGGAACTGTGGTATTCATTGCCTTTGACCTCAATAGTGGCTACTGGCAAGTCCAAATGGATAAAGACAGCTGAGAAAAAACTGCCTTGATCTGTCTCTTTGGCCTGTACCAGTTCAAGGTAATACCGTTCGGACTCAAGAATGCCCCAGCTACCTTCCAACAGCTGATGGATCTAGTCCTTGGGGATTTACGGGGAAAAACCTGTTTTGTGTATTTGGATGACATCATCATCTATTCTGATACATCTGAACAGCGCAGCTATGACATACAAGCAGTTCTTGACAAGCTACGAGAGTTAGCCTGATCATGAACATGAAAAAGAGCCAGTTCTATTGAACCCCACTGAAGTTTTTGGGCTATGATGTTTCCTCTGCTAGAGTAGAAGTTAACGCTGAGAATGCAAAGGCCGCACAGGACTTCCATGGCCCTTCAAAGAATTTCAAAGGTTTCTTGGATGGCTAGATGGTACCATTGTGTCATGCCCTGGTTCGCTCAGTTGACTGAACCACTCATCACCCCTAAATGGAAAGGAGACAAGTTCACTTGGACTTCCACATGTCAGGCAGTCTTTTATTCCCTGAAAGGACATCTGGGTTCTCCACCAATCCTAGGTCATCCTGACTTCAACCTCCCATTCATCGTTTACACTGATGTCATTGACGTCGGCTTGGGGGCCATCTTGGCTCAACAGACTGGGCTGGGTACAGAGCAGGTTATTGCCTTTGCCAGTTGTACTTTGAATCAGGTAGAGAGGAATTATTCAACAACAGAGCAAGAATCCGTTGGTGTTGTCTTGGCCCAGGAGAAATGGATGGATTACTTGGAAGGTAGACACTTTACAGTGGTGATGGGCCATTCATCTTTTGTCTGGGTTTTTAAAACCCAGAAGCCCAGCACTTGACTGATCCAGTGGGCATGCCGTTTCTACTGTAAAGGGAAGTAAAATACAGTGCTCTGTCAAGAGCTCCCATGGATGACCCCCAATACCAAGCTTCCACTTGTGCTACTGTGCTACACTCCAAGAGGAACACCTCTAAAAATGCCCAAGTTACAGATGTGGACATTTGGAAAGCCCAGCAGGAGGATTTTGTTATCCAGAGCCTCTATGATAAAATCATGGAAACAGGAGATGTATGAAAATCCTACTACCAAGTTCACTGTTTTGGAGGAGAGAGTATACAGAGTGGTGCAATTACCTCACAAAACCCTTCACCAGGTATACATTCCTTCTTCATTTTGCCAACAGCTTCTCTGCCATTATTATGGTGATCATTTATCTGGCCATCTTGGGAGATACAAAATGTACAAAAGGTTGCAAGCCCTCATGTATTGGCCTAAAATGAGCATATATGTGAGAGAACATATATGTGATCTTGCCAAGTCTGCCAGCTGTACAAACCTGAGACACGGAAACCTCCTAGGAAACTTCAACAAAATGTACATGGACCTTAGGAGATGTTGGGAGTTGACCTCATGGGACCCTTTCCTCAAAGCTCCAACGGAAAACTCTACCTGATTGTTTGTGTACTATTACACAAGATGGGTTGAAATGTTTCAACTTCACAAAGCAAAAGTACAGACAGTATCGCAGATTCTAACAAGGGAGATTCTGACTCACTGGGATGTGCCAACATTCATCCTTTCAGACCAATGTTCTCCGTTTGTGTCGTCTGTCTTTGAGGAAACCTACAGGTGATGGAACCTCAAGCAGAAGAGGACCTCACCCTACAACCCTCAAACAAACCTGACAGAAAGGATTAACTGCAATGTGAAAGCCATGATTGTTTCATATGTGGAGGAAAAACACAAGAACTGGGACAAATACTTACCTATATTCCATTTTGCATTGAACTCAGTGGTGCATGAGTCCACAAGAGTAACACCTGCAGAGCTCAATCTCAATTGTCTTCTCAAAGGTCCCTTGGATGCTTAGCTCAGCCCCTGGCTATGTGATTCTGACACACCTGCATGTGCTACAGATAAAAGGATAGCGGAATTCAAGAAACTTGTAACTGGCAACCCGGAAAAAGCAAAACAAAGACAAAAACAGAACTATGACAAAGCGAGAAGAGATGGACATTTCTACACAAAGATCGTGTCTGGATCTGTACGCTACTCAAAAGCTAATAAATCCTTTTCAGCCAAGCTTGCATCACGGTAGAAAGGTCCATATCGTCCTTTTCCGCCCTTCAGTTGAGACGTTAAACTGAGGTACTGACTCACCGTGGTCATTAAAGATCCTATGGCACTTATTGTGAAGAGTAGGGGGTCCCCTGGTGTCCTGGCAAAAATTCCCAACCTGGCTCTCTCCATCTGGCCACCTAATCATCCCCCGGTGTACTTCACTCAGGCTTCACTCAGGGGGAAAGAGTGTAACAACCTGGATTTCATCACTAGATTTCACCACCTGTACACACCCCCTGAAACACCCATTTCCACAGTCTACTCACTGGTTCATTCCTGGTTCGCACCTCAGTTCGACGCCATTCTGTCACTCACTTTTGAGGAGACTGGGAGAACAGAAGAGAGTATCAGATGGAACAAACGCTCAACTGCACAATAAACATACAGTGAGGTACTTTAATCCCTCTCAAATTGTTCATTCATCCACTGCCGACCGCCATCCTAAAATCAACAATACTCCACATCTTCCCAGATCGCTCCAAATCCACTCTGCTCAGTTGTTTTACTGAAGCCAGTCATTCACCCACAACCCAGCAGCAAAAACCCAGGCTGGTTTCTCAGACTGACTGAACGGGACTGACTGACTGACACCGGGAGACTAAAAAACTATTTACTTTTATTTGAAGGTTTTTTGCTTGGTTGGTTGGTATTTACAAACTGAATTGAACTGAACTTTGCTTGCCTGCACGGACTGAACTGAACTTAATTAGTTGAATTTTGAGTTGGATTATTTTAGTTTTGTGGACTTCGGGACTGTGGGACTTGAAAGTTTTTTTGTCAAAGTCTTTGAATATATGAATATTTTGTTTTACATTTGTGTTGTTCTTGTTGGGTCCCTGAAAATGGTCTTCCGGTGTGTATGCATCCTTTTGTGACGTTTTGACTTACACATAAAAAAACAAACAAACTACAAATTAAACAAACCTGACCGACCAACCCTAAATGCCGGGAGAGAGACTTGGCTGGCATCCCTAACAAAATAATAATGAAAAAAAAAAGAGAACACAGAAACTGTCACAACATGTGCATTACGATTGCATCATTGCACCATTTGTCGTAGTCATTTTAATTTTTCTGGGAGACTTCCTGGTCTTCATTTCAGCTGCAACGCTAATGGAAATAGAAACAAGAAGTACCATTTCAACTAATCCCATAATTGACCGGTTCTTTGTTGGAAGCTCGGCACTGATTTCTGTATTCTCAAGAGGAGCGACAAGCTTTCATGTCATAGAGTTACACAATCATACAGCAACTGTAGCTGTCAAATGAACAATGTGTACTCCATCCATCCAACTGAGTTCTAATTATCAAAACCACAAGGTAAAAACCATTTACCACCAAGACCAAGTAAAACATCCTCTTTATATCACCGTTATACTCAAAATAATTGACTAACACATTGGGTGTATTAATGACAACATGTGAATTTAGAATAAGTAGTTCAAGTATCTCGGGGTCTTGTTCACGAGTGAGGGTAGGATGGAGCGGAAGATTGACAGGTGGATTGGTGCAGCATCAGCAGTAATGTGGACGTTGTACCGGACCATTGTGGTGAAGAGGGAGCTGAGCCGGAAGGCAAAGCTCTCAATTTACCAGTTCCAACCCTCACCTATGGTCATGAGCTCTGGGTAGTGACCGAAAGGGTGAGAGCGCAGATACAAACGGGTGAAAAGAGTTTCCTCCGTAGGGTGTCTGGGCTCAGCCTTAGAGATAGGGTGAGGAGCTCGGACATCCGGAGGGAGCTCGGAGTAGAGCCGCTGCTCCTTCGCATCGAAAGGAGCCAGTTGAGGTGGTTTGGGCATCTGATTAGGATGCCTCCTGGGCAACTTCCTTTGGAGGTTTTCTGGACACGTCCAACTGGGAGGAGACCCTGGGGTAGACCCAGAACTTGCTGGAGGGACTACATGTCCAATCTGGCCTGGTAATGCCTTGGGATCCCCCAGGAGGAGCTGGAGGGCATTGCTGGGGAGAGGGACGTCTGGAGTGTCCTACTTAGCTTGCTGCCATCGTGACCTGACCCTGGAGAAGCGACTGATGACGAGATGAGATGAGAGATAGTTCTTAGGATTGGATATTTCCACTCTGGTCATCTTTGAAATAATTTTGTTTGAAGTTTTTCAAAGAGAGCATAGTAGAGCATTTTTCATGACAACTGAACCGACTTCCTCTTACACATTACATCTATTTTCATTTCATAATATTCTGTTCTTCTGTCTTAATTCAGCTCTGTTATCAGCTTTTCTAGAAGTGTTGACCAACCTGGTGGTTTGTGTTGTGTGTGTCATAGGAGCATCACTGTCTTCGCATTAAGATCCTGGGAGATTGTTACTACTGTGTGTCGGGTCTCCCAGAACCCAGACAGGACCACGCACACTGCTGTGTGGAGATGGGCCTCAGCATGATCAAGACTATAAGGTACAACTACACAACCCTTGGTCGTCATCAGTTTTATTTATTTACTATCGTCATCATCATCATTATTATCATCATTATTATTATTATTATTGTTTTATTCTGTACACAACATCCATTGCATGTTGTCCATCTTGGGAGAGAGATCCCTCCTCTGTTGCTCTCCCTGAGGTTTCTTCCTATTTTGTCTCCCTGTTAAATGGCTTTTTAGGGAGTTGTTCCTTATCTGATGCGAGGGTCTGAGGACAGAATGTTGTGTTGCTGTAAAGCCCCCTGAGGCAAGTTTGTAATTGGTGATAATGGGCTATACAAATAAAATTGACTTGAGTTGACTCACTAGAAGTATTAGTAGTAATAGTAGTGATAGTAGTGATAGTAGCAGTAATACAACTTGTAATAGCTGTAGTATTTCTTTTTGACAAAACTGCTTGACAATAACAGTGTGAAAATATGGTGGCTGTACTGTGAATAATTACATAAATGGACACACACACACACACACACAAAAGTTTCATAATGAAATGACTCCTCATTTTTATTATGAATGTTTAAAGGGATATTCCACCAAAACAATTGTTTAATATTTGAAAAGGTGAGGTTTCTACAGATAATCAGTATTACTGATGTTCATGACAGATGCAGCATGCCAGTCCTGTATCACTGCTGTACTCTGCAGCCACTATTCTAACAGCATCCTGCTGTGTCAGCCATCTTTTTTTTCTTTTAAAAATAACCAAGTCCATTTCATTAAATTCTCCACAGAGTCCATCATTTGTGCTTTTGAAGCCTGAGGCTTTTCCATTTAGGTTATCATCTCAGCCTCCTTACTGCTGTGTCATAGACATAAAGTCCTCTCCTCCTTGTAATGACCTAGTTTTCACTCTCACAGATTATAACACCGTTTCTGAATTAGCCGTGGAACTTCGGCATGTTTATTTCGCTCCATGCATAATGTGCACATAATCCGACTGACCCTCGTCTACCTTCCCGCTCCCGTGGCTGCTCTGTTTACTATCCCATAATTCCCTGTGTTCTTAAAGGTGTATTCCCCTAATACTGAACATCACACTCCTGTCTTTCTTCCACTGGGAGGAAGACAGGAGGAGAGGTGGAATAAGAGAGAGAGAGAGAGGTCAAGCTGTAAACTGGAGAGGGAGATTTCTACATAGGGTCGGGTGTTCTTAAGATTTTATTTATTGTCAGTGAGTTAACAATTCCCTCTTGTCCATTCGATTACTTGACAATTCCTTTTATTGATTCCTAAAATGGAGCCATTTTTTCAGAGAATGATGGTGAGCGTTGGGTGTAAAAAAACAAAAACACACAGGCCCAGCTCACACTAGTGCTAATAACGGCTTTCATTCTCCATTTTAAAGATTTAATTGGTCAAGTTCACACTCGGCCCAGTTATGAACGGGAGCGACAGCTGGTAGGAACGACAGCTACTGGAAACAAGAAGTGACAACCATGGGTGGATTACCGAATGGGCCCACCCAGGGGGGCCCATGGGCTCAGAGGGGCCCTAAGCCAGAGCCTCTACATGAAGTCGCTGTTATTAACTTTGCATTTCTTGTCGCATAGTCAAAGTCAAGTCAAAATCTATTACAACACAATGTCACAAAATATGTCTCAAAGGGCTGTACATATAATCAAACAATAATGCCCAGTATAAATATTATATAAAAATGTATAAAAGTGAGAGAATCTACATAAAAACATTATAAAAGAACAATACAATACACAAATACAAAAAAACAATACAAAAAAGTGTAACATACTGTACATATACGTAACCATGCGCACATAAAATTGAAAATAAGCTGGACAATCATAGTTTAGTACTAAGGGTACTAACTAACTATAGTAACTAAGTGAGGTTGAAGGCTGAAGCAAATAGAAGTGTTTTGAGTTTACTTTGAATGAGTCAACTGAACTACCCTCTCGAATTTGTATAGGAAGACGATACCAAAGAAAGAGGGGCTTGGTAAGAGAAAGCCTTGCCACCTACTGATGTTTTATTTATTTTTGGAATAGTCAGGAAACCGGCGTTTTGGGATCATAGAGCCCTAGCAGGTAAATGGGTGATCAGATGTGATATGTAGGATTGTACAAGTCGTGTAATATTTTATAAGTTAAAGTAGAATCTTGAAGTCAGATCTAGCATGTACAGGGAGCTAATGTGATGAGATAAGAACAGGGGTAATATGATCAAATTTTCTAGACTTGGTTAATATCCCTAGCAGCAGTATTTTGTACAACTTATAACTTGCTAAAAGTTGATTTAGGTAAAACAGAGAAAAGGTCGTTAAAATGGTCAAGCATAGATAAGACAAATGCATGAACAATTGTTTCAGCATCAGCCATAGAAAGAATGGGACGAATCTTGGCAATATTTCATAAATGGAAATATGCAAGTCTGTGATATTGTTGATATGTGTTTCAAAAGAGAAATTAGGATCAAATAGGACATCAAGATTTCTAATTCTCGGGGCTTTGTGAAATTGTGGAACCAGGTAAGTTCAGAGTGATATCGCTGAATTTATTTCTAATCTGCCTTGGACCAAGAACTGAAATTTCAGTCTTTTCAGCATTTAAAAGAAGGAATTGGGTAACATCCATTGTTTGATTTCTAATAGGCATTCCTCCAGCTTCCCCAGCTGATGACAGACATCAGGCTTAATGGACATGTAAAACTATGTATCATCTGCATAGGCATGGAAACCTAGTTTGTAATGATTGATTAATGTACCAAGGGGCAACATGTAAGTAGAGCAAAGAATAGGACTAAGCATAGATCCACGTGGCACACCATAACTGAGCTTAATGTGATCTGATGAATAGTTGTTGTGTAAAATAAAGTGAGATCTGTCAGATATGTACAATCTAAACCAGGAGAAATCTGTCAGTGAGACCAATAAAACTTTCTAGGCAACCTAAGAGAATGTGGTGATCAACTGTGTCGAATACTGGACTTAGGTCTAGGAGCACCAATACTGTAAGTGAGCCAGAGTGTGAAGTAAGTAGTAAATCATTTACCACTTTTGTCAGAGCAGTTTCTGTGCTGTGGAATTTCCTGAAGCCAGATTGATTACGTTCATACAGATTATTGGGTGAAAGGTGATCTGCGAGTTACTGAGTCACTGCTTTTTCAAGGAGTTTTGAAAAGAATGGTAGGTTTGTGATTGGTCTGTAGTTGCTGATCAAATTGAGGTCCAGGTTATGCTTCTTTAGGAGTGGCCTGATAACCCCTGTTTTAAAAGATGAAGGCACAATGCCACTAATCAGAGAACTGTTTATTATCTGTAGTAACAGCGGGCTGAAAATTGGAAAAAAATACTTAATAAACTTAGAAGGTATGGGATCAAGTAAGCAAGTAGTGGGCTTGGAGAAAAATACCATTCTAGAGAGTGTTTCAAGGGAGATTATCTCAAAGCGGGTGAGCATGGGGAAAGAAGAATGTTCATGTGTAGTCACCCCATCCTAGGTGGGAATTGAGAATGAGGAGGATATTATTTTTCTGATTTGATCAACTTTAGTGGTGAAGAATTCTATAAAGTCAGTTGCAGTAAGGGAGGTGCTACATATAGGGCCGGTTTACCAGTCAGTTTAGTGACAGTGTCAAAAAGGAATGATGGGTTATTTTTATTATTTTGTATCAAGGCAGAAAAACAAGCCATTCTAGCAGCACGAAGAGCACGTTTATATACAACCAGACTATTAGACCATGTAAGCTCAAAAGTGTCTGGCTTGGTTGTTCGCCATTTGTGTTCAAGTTTTCTGCATTTTTTTAAGAGACCGAATGTCTTGATTGTACCAGGGGTGACAGTTTTAGTCGAGCTTTCATAGTATTCAGGGGGGCAACTGAATTAAATGCGTTCAGCAATGTGAGATTGAAGTTGTCAGTATACTTACAGTATACTGTTGTATGGCAGTATTTTGAATTCAAGCTCAGCAACATTGAGCAGAAAGAGGTACCGTGTAAAACATGCAGAATGAGAGTCGCTACATGTCGTGGCAACATGACAAATTTGTATATATAAATTTGTTTATTATATTGCAATCTCAATGTTGTTGACAATAATTGCAATAGGATTTTTTCACTAAATCGTGCAGCACTCGTAGAAAATTACCTTCCCTGCAGGGGTTGGGGGGCTTTACGCGTCCATGCCCAGGGACCCATTGTCTCGTAATCCGCCTATGATAACAACCATAGTTGACTCCAGTTTCTATGTGGTTGTGTGTTTTTGAATGGGAATGGGAGATGAAATTACGTGTACAACGCTCCTTGAACATTTCATTCCCCTTCAAAACAATGGCAGGGGTGGCAGATTGCAGTTTAACTTGGACAGATGCTGAAAGAAAATCTTTTTTAATCTTCTCTCAGCAGAAAGAAACAAAATTTGAAGGGCAGCTTTCATATTTGTTGGCAGTAGAAATCACGTTTATACCTACGTGATATCTAAAATGCAAGATTTACATCCATCCATCCATCCATCCATCCATCCATTATCCGAACCGCTTATCCTGCTCTCAGAGTCGCTGGGATGCTGGAGCCTATCCCAGCAGCCATTGGGCGGCAGGTGGGGAGACACCCTGGACAGGCCGCCAGGCCATCACAGGGCCGACACACACATTCACACCTAGGGACCAAGCAAAAATCGCACAATTACAAACTTAAATACTTAAATACAGGAGCGAGTCCCGTTCTTCATACGTTTGCTTGTTTAGATAAGTGTGCATGTACAGACACACAACATGAGCAAATTCAGTAAACACTAAAGTTGTCAAAACCAAAGATGAAAATGTGAATGGGGCCATACTGTACAGATAACTATGAAAAACACACATGCTGTACAGATAAGTTACCATTCACTGAAACACAGACAACAATACTACACATCTAATTACATACTATAGTAAATACAATAACGGGCACATGTCAGGCTGTCGAAGTAGTTTGGATAGCATGATTTCAGGTGAGCTGTGAAACAGCAATATGTATGGTGGTGAGTTTGCGGAAAGACAAAGTGCAAGCTAAATAATTCCCGTTCGGGGTTTTTGTGGAAGATAATAAATTTGTGCGCAAGTCCCACCCTCCCTGAGCAGCTGGCGCCTTGTGTTCATCGTTGGCATTATGAGGCGTGAAATGAGATGGCGAGGCGGAAATGGGCACCTATGCACTGTCTGCACTTCCTGCTGTTTTATGTCACACTTCGTCTCAGTCTTATTCTATTCAGGCAGATATGCAGCATGAAATGAGAACTCAATGTGTGGAAAGTTTGCTGGGAATTTATACTTTTTCAACCTCATTTTTGGGGACATGTTGATTTGTGTAAAGGATCTTCTGTTAATTTTGTAGTGAATTTACCAGAAGTGGTTGTTAATGTTGACACTATTTTGTTTTGTGAAAGATCAAATTCATATTGTGTGTGTGTGTGTGTGTGTGTGTGTCACCAAGAGACAAGAAAACAAATTACAGACATAGAAATCCTTGTGTGCTTCAGATCTACTCGACAGCGATTCCTCTCCAGTCATGCTATTCTCACAGCAGCCAGACCATAGCCAATCTTCACACCAAAGCCGCTTGCACTCTACAATACACATTCCTTGGCCTCGTGGGCACCCCATCCAAGCCCACCTAATGAAATCTCTCCAGCTCAATCTCAGGCTTTTTCGCCACCATCCTCGAGGCCCAGGACCCGCAGTCGCGACAGGCGTAGACGTGGAAGACGGCTCGATCGCTCTCCTCATTAGTGGCCTCCTTCACAACCAGCTTCTTCTACCTATAATCCATCTCTTCATCCCAGTCTGCCAGATATCCCTGTTCACACTCCTGAATCTCATATCCCCACTCTGGAGAAGTAAAATTGACCAATCAGGAGCTTCATTTCCCATCTATCTCTACCATCTAGACTCCTACCTCAGCCCATATAAGCTGCTATCTAAATATGTGTCCAGGTATGCTGCGAATGCCTCACCTCAAGACCCACTCTTTCTTACTCAAACTGGGAAAATGGCAACCGGATTCTGGTTTAACAAGCATTTCCACCAAATTCTTTGCATCTCCAGAACACTATTCTATCCATTCCTTCTGCATCGGAGCGGCTTCCACAGCAGCCGGACTGGGCATCTCAGATCAAACAACTCAAGTTCTCAGTCGCTGGTCATCTCAGGCATCTTGTTCTTACATTCATGATAATGTCAACGATCTCCATCAACCCTACGTTTACCTCAGCTCCATCTAATCCGACTTTTTGGGGGGTCCATAGTCGGCTCGGGAAAATCATCACCCAAGATGACGGAACCCCCACCCTGAGTCTCCTTAACCCCGGTCACCTTATGTCAAGATGTCCCAGACCAGCCTAATCGGACGACCTCCAGATCTATCCTCACCATCACTTCCATCATCCAAAATGTCTTCTCTTCTTAAACCTGTAAACACTCATTGTTGTGGCGTGGTCCTTGCTAGTGAAATGAAGTTAACTTATTAACTAAGGTTCAGGAGCAAGGCAATGCCTCAACCAGTCCTCTAATCACCTGGCAAGCCTACTTATACCTGGTCATCTCATCCAGCACTGCCTGTCTCCATCCTCTTGACCCCCATCCTCCCACCCCCCGCCTCTCCTGCACTAACCCCCCTACCTCATCCCTCCCCCTACCCATCCCTTTTCTCATCCATTGATCCCCTCATACCTCACCCTACCCATCCTTCTTCACATCCTTCATCCCCTCTTCCCTCCCTTTTTTCTCTCCTCTTTTCAGGCACCATCTGGGGTCCATAGTTGGCTAGGGAAAACCATCACCTGAGACGGAACCCCCACCCTGAGTCTCCTTCTCCCCATCCACTCTATGTCAAAATGTCCCAGACCAGCTAATCAGATGACCTCCACATCCATCCTCACCCTCACTTCCGTCATTCATCCACTACTTCCTCTACTCATTAAACCTGTAAACTCACATTGTTGTGGTGTGGGTCTTGCTAGTGAAATAACCATGAACTTTTTTTGCCTGTAATTTTTATTCTTGTCTGTCAGTGACACGCACACACCGGCTCCTTTGTCTTATATGAATGCACATGTCTTGATTTGCAGTCCAGACAGCTAAGCTAAGAAGGTTAACCTAACCAGGCATAGGAGACATGGGGCGGTTTTCCCTCAGTGTTTGCGTATCTGTGTATCACAAGCTGGATGTAACAATCCTTTTCTGGTTCTAGCCTGTTTTTCCGGGAGCCGTGTCCATCAGCGAAGCGTACACAGTCTTTAATTTTGGGCCCTTGCAGACTTCCAATCATCACTGCTGTAAGCAAGGGCCCAAAATGCAGTTTCTATTAATAGAGGGATCTCCCTGTAGTTTATAGTTACTATACAGGCACCAACTAACCATAGTGACAAAAGGGTCCAGGGTCCAGGCTCCAAACTTGCTGTAAGACATGGGAGGTTGTTCTCCTCTTGTGAGAAACAAAAGCAGAATTATAGCCAGAATATATATTAAAAAAAAAAACTCACCAAAGGGAATTGTCCTCTAGATCTGAGCGACAAAAGATTTACCATGTGATGGGTGACCGGTTAGTTTTTTTGGGGGTGGCTGGTAGGAGTTGGTGGAGCCCACTGAACATGCTGGGCCCTGTGCTTGGTTAATCTGGCCGTGGTTTCGCCTCACTTAGATAAGGACTTGACTGTCCTTATTTTTCAGAGATTTGTTTTGTATGCGTCTGAACTGCTTTTTTTGTTCATATTTCTCCAGGTATGTGCGTTCTCGTACGAAGCATGATATCGACATGCGGATTGGGATACACTCGGGGTCGGTGCTGTGCGGCGTTCTTGGTTTGAGGAAGTGGCAGTTTGACGTCTGGTCCTGGGACGTTGACATCGCCAACAAGCTGGAGTCTGGCGGAATCCCGGGGTGAGTCACCAACCATCACGCTGGCGTAGCGTGTGGAAACAGTCTGGGATTTATATGAAGATACTCTAAAGTTTTAATTTAGATAGTCTTCTCTAGATAATGTCAAGCTCTAAATCTTTATAAGTTTATAAAGTTCTGTCAAGTTTGTGTTTTTTGATATGAGTATCCCTCCGAGTTAAATTTGAACAGACTTACTTGAGATTTAATAAAGATTAATTCAACTTTTTTGGGCATGGAAACTTTCTGCAGCAAAGGCTTGCAGACATATTTGTTTGGTGCTCATTTCAAACTACAGTGGGTCAAAAAACTTGGGACGTTCTCAAACTAAACGTGTAATCTTGGTGACATCCTCCTTGGTAGATTTAGGGGAGTGATGTTAAGTCCATTAAACTGTCATATCTGGCATTCTGGCGCAGTGGTTATCGCTGTCGCCTCACAGCAAGAGGGTCCTGGGTTCGAACCCCGGGGTTGTCCAACCTGGGGGGTCATCTTCTCCCCGTGTCTGCAGTGGGTTTTCTCCGGGTGCTCTGGTTTCCCCCACCATCAAAAAGACATGCATATTAGGGTTAATACTCCTGTCTGTGCCCCTGACTGAGGCATGGCAAGACGAGCTGGAGTTGGTCCCCGGGTGCTGCACGGCGGCTGCCCACTGCTCTCCTAGCTACACAGCTAGGATGGGTTAAATGGAGGGCGTAATTTCCCCACAGGGATCAATAAAAGTATATCACAGTCAAAAATTAAAAAAATATCAACACAGAACCCTTTGTCCTTACAGGATGACGCACAAGTCCTGGGTTTCTGCGCCCTGGAAAACCTGAAAATTTATAGAATAGCCTGAAAATGAGAGAACGGATAAACTGTAGCGATCTCCACTGGTAGTTAATTCTTAATGATATGACCTCCCGCCAGCAACGGCTGTCATGGAACCTTTCAGGAAGATGATTTTTCAAGAGAGTGGAAACTGACACATTACTACTCTGTACATTTCTGTGTAAAATTACCATGTGCAATCAATACTAAATACTCGAGTACTTCGAATACTGCCTACAGGTATTTCCAATATGTGATGAGTATTTCCTACTTTTTTGTGCAGCAACATAGCCGTCATTCATTACTTGGTTGAAATATCGATATTTAGGTACTCTGTTAATCTTTGGTAAATTGAAGGTTTTCATACATTTAAGTTGTTCTCAGTTTTCTACATTCAAACATTGTCATCGTTTCCATGCATCTTTTTGTTGTGCGTCCTGAACAGGACAAACTAAACCGAGAGCTTACAGATAGCCGAACAAATTAATTCAGCTTTCACCCTCTTCCTGTCCCGCTGCAGACGGATCCACATCTCCAAGGCAGCTCTGGACTGCCTGAACGGTGACTACGAGGTGGAGGAGGGCCACGGCAAGGACCGAAATGACTTCCTCCGCCGCCACAACATCGAGACATACCTGATCAAGCAGCCCGAGGAGAGCCTGCTCACCCTGCCGGAGGACATCATGAAGGAGGCCGCCAGCTCCGCCGACCGCCGGGCCAGCAGCACCACCTTCAACGAGGGCTCCTGGAGCCCCGAGCTCCCCTTCGACAACATTGTAGGCAAGCAGAATGTAAGTCCGTGCTCCGCCCACCAAGTCAAAGTGTGATGTGAATTTAGCCACGCTGCAAAATAAGTCCATCCTGACCAGAAATCCAATGTTGAATTGAGTAGAAAACTAATATTCATAAGATAATTGAAAGTTAATCTACATTTCGAGTGAGATTGTGTTGACTGTCTCCTGAGAATCGGGATAAATGTCTTCAAGGCAGATCAGTCCAGTGGTATTGAGAATGACAGCAAACCTTGTATTCCACTGTGACCCGGATCAGGATACACTATCTGGATAATGGACAACCCAGTCACATCCTTTTGCATGGACACCTTGTGTTTATACGTGTTCTCTTTGTCCATGTTCTGTCCGCGTTATGACCAGATCTCATTTTCTCTATATGCTTTCCAGAGCACACAAATAGGCAGATAGAGAGGGAGTCACATCCATCATTTGTCCAAAAAAAAAAAAAAAAAAAAACCCCAGCAAAACCCCAAACATGGCTGGTGTTTGATCACCGGACAAAGATACTTTTCTGTTGTCATTAGAAAAGGTTTCTACACGCTGGGTCGTAGTTTCTCACTAATCTTAATGTGAAGAAAAAACATCGTTCAGGCTCAATTTACACTCCTATCAAACGGTCAAACACTGCAGACATAAAACACAGTGTCCTGAACAGGAAGAAGAAAATATAAGAGGAAGATAAAAAAAGAGAAACATTCACCTACTGATAGGACAAGACTGTGTATGTGTGTAGTGGCTGAATTTGTCGGGGTGAGGGCCTGGATGTGCATGTGTATGTATATGTATGCATGTGGGTGGACCTGCATTCAGTGTTGGGACAGAATGCAGACCCGGGTTCGCTTCTGGTCGGGCAGTGTTAAGATTCTGTGACTGTATGCCAGTCTGCCAAAAAACATGTAGAGAAAAAGCTCTTAACAATTAGCTGTATTACCCAAAGGAGTTGAATCAAGTGCAACTGGACTTGGTATATATCCGTGAAGACGTTTCGGCTCTCATCCAAGAGGCTTCCTCAGTTCATGCCTTTCTGACTAGTCAGAAAGGCATGAACTGAGGCACGAACTGAGGAAGCCTCTTGGATGAGAGGCGAAACGTCTTCCCGGATATATACCAAGTCCAGTTGCACTTGATTCAACTCCTTTGGATAACCACGACCTGGATGAATGAAAACATTCACAGACATGCTGTATGACATTTCAGCAGGAAGCAGGAAAGAACAGTTAATCAGTTCCAATTATAATCCATCAATTAATTTTTTTTAAAATCGGCATTGGATTGTCAAAAGACAGGTGGTTACCTTTCAAAGTAAGTCGGCTAATTTAGCAGCATGTGTTTGGTGTCGGGAACTTTAACGTTGACCTCCTCTTACTGAGAGAATCCATCCATCCATCCATTATCCAAACCGCTTGTCCTGCTCTCAGGGTACCGCGAGAAGAAAAAAAGATAAAATTCAAACAGTAAGAACATGTCAGTTGTTGCTGAGTCCAGATGGCAGGCGTGTGTGGCAGTGTCTGAAAACGGTTAATTTTGATTCATCTGAATTCCCAAACGGTATTCTCTGTCATCCAATTTGAAGCTGAAATCTGTGATTTTCCTCCATTAATAAACAGTCATGTTCTCCGTGTGTATGATGGAGTCGGGCTCCATAACACCACCAGTCATCTTCACCATGGTTGGAGACACTCTCCAGTCTCCGTATACCGCTGTTGAGAGGTTTTGACTGGGTAGGACAAACACTGGTGCAGCAGCAAACACGTATACATGTTGGAAGAAAGACTGAGACGTGATGCTGATGTGTCCATGACAACCAATATGACTATACAACAGTGTTCCCATATAGTGGGATGTATCCATTTTTACAAGGGTGGGAACTGAGGGCACACCAGCTACAATGGCTGCTACACCTGGTTTGTAGTCCGGCTACACCTGGTTTGTAGTCCTGCTACACCTGGTTTGTAGTCCTGCTACATCTTGATTGTAGTCCCGCTACACCTGGTTTGTAGTCCTGCTACACCTGGTTTGTAATCCTGCCCACACCTGGTTTGTAGTCCCAGAACATCAGAGTCAACAGCTGTTTCTCTCTGCCTCCTACATCCACTATATCACAACACTGTTCTGCTGGAAGACTGACTGTCAGTCCAACACCACCACCACGTCACCTCCACCTTTCAGATGGATAGAATAAACACTTAAGGGAGAAAAGTAGTGATTTCAGCTTTAATAGATGATGCACAATGCACTGTGCTTCCATTGCGTGGCTTGGCATAATTCATCAAGTTATTACTCATGTTATTGTTTTCATCATAGTAATTCAACAGTGCGTTTCTGTTTCTCATCTGTATCTACTTCCAATTTGCTCCTGTTTTCCATGTCATAGCTGTCTGGCTGAAACAACCGAGTCTCTTCACTCTGCAGTTAAATGCAGTGGATTTGTTTGGCTCCATATTTTCTTGACAGCTCTGTGAGGCTCGGAGACGGGCGGCCAAAGTCTATCCGTGATTCAGTTTTAAGCAAAAAGGGCTTAGCACTTCAAACAGACTCGTTCTTCCCTGCAGATGTGCAGCTCGTCTCAGAGCAGGCAGGAGGATGTGGAGCCGGAGGTCAGCTGACCTCTTTCTGTGACACCGCGGACACTGAAAATCTGCTTTCCTTTAAGCAGAATAGATCAACATACACACCCGCAGTATATATCAAGCCAGCACAATCAAGACGATTAATACCCAGAGCCGCTAATCACTATAACCTTTAAATTGTTTTATTTCGTGACGTTTTACATAACAGATTTCGTTTGATGGGTTGCTTGCATAGGACACATGGACATAGCTTGAAATCATGAACGGTAACATAAATAAAGTAAGTATTCTTTGTTCATAGAAATAGTGCAAATATATAAGACCAACAAAGCCTAGATATAAAATAAGTGGTATAGCAAATTTACATTAGCAAAAGGCTAATTTTTTAGCGTAAAAAAAGCGTAAAATTGTAAAATAGTGTAAAAAATAGCGGCGTAGAATAATTTGCCATGCGGATTGACAAGGCCATACCAGATTGCTCGAGGCTCCACACGGGATTGGCTGAGGCCCGGGTTAACAGTGGCCGCCATTGGTACTGTGCCCTCACAGGATACCGATGAAAAGTGTACAATCCGCTGGGGCGACCCATGAAAAACGGGCAACAAGGAGAAAGAAGAAGAAGGTATCACAAATTTACATTAGCAAACAGAAGTGGAAGATAGTGGCTCTTTATCCATTTCAGACACACACACACAAAGTGACAGCAACACACAGCTAACCCCCGTGCACCAACAGGCACAGTCACAGGCGGGGCTGTGTTGTCATCCATAATAGATGGAGGGTATCTCTAAAAACACTGGGTGGAGATAGAGTAACAGAGGCGTTTATTCAGACATTTCATTCACACAAGTTATGTGAGTCCATGAGATCCTTAAATTTTTGGAGAATGAAAAAAATTGCCGAATTGATTGACCAAAGTGTATTTCTGTATTTTGCATTAAAAGAAGCTTGTGCTTTAAATTTAATCAGTAAGATTTTATAGATTATTCTGAATTTTATGGGAAGCCAATGGAGGGATGCAAGAAGAGGGGTAATATGCGACGTACGGCTAGTTCTAGTTAGTAGTCTAGCAGTTGCATTCTGAACCAACTGTAGACGATTTAAAGTAGCTTGGTTGAGGCCAGAGTAGAGGGAGTTACAGTAATCTAGACGGGAGAAAATGAAAGCGTAAATTAATATTTCAATATCCTTGAAATACAAGATGTTTCTGATTTTTGCAGTATCTCTTAGCTGAAGAAAACAGGATTGGGCAAGTGGTCGACCAGATCAAAAGCCTTGGTCATATCAATGAAAATTGCATCTGTTAGTTTACTATCACACAGAAAATATCGTTTGTAAGTTTTAACAAAGCAGTAATTGTGGAATGATTTGATTGAAAGCCAGATTGAAAAGACAATTAAGATATTGTACTTATTGATAATATAATTGATCATGAATTAGTTTTTCAAATACTTTTGCTGTAGAACAAATGATTGAAATTGGGCTATAGTTATTGAGTTCCAGTACATTGCCCCCTTTGCGCAAGGGAGTGGTAGGTGAACATTTCCATATGGCAGGTATTTCACAAGTAGATAAAGACATGTTAAAAGGATCCCAAAGAGGGTACATGAAAATGTAGGACGATAATTGGAGAAATTTGGTTTCAAAGCCATCTAACCCAGGACCACTACTCACTTTTAGGTCATAAATGGCCTCCTGGACCTCTACAGCTGTTCTCCTGAAAGAGAAGGAGCTGTGACTAGACAGTACATTGTTAAAATCACCACCGGTAGAAGAATCAGGCATTGTGGCAGAACAAACCAAGGAGGAACATTGATTTAAAGAATGACCAAGGCGGTCATTATGACCATTTTGGATTTTCGAAGTTTAATAACCTGTGAAAAAGTTTTAGATCAAAAACACAAAAAAGTGGTCATTTTAGGTAGATCTTATAGTAATTTAGGTAGATCTTATAGTAATTTAGGTAGATCTTTTAGTAATTTAGGTAGATCTTATAGTAATTTAGGTAGATCTTTTAGTAATTTAGGTAGATCTTATAGTAATTTAGGTAGATCATATAGTAATTTAGGTAGATCTTATAGTAATTTAGGTAGATCTTATAGTAATTTAGGTAGATCTTATAGTAATTTAGGTGGATCTTTTAGTAATTTAGGTGGATCTTTTAGTAATTTAGGTAGATCTTATAGTAATTTAGGTAGATCTTATAGTAATTTAGGTGGATCTTTTAGCAATTTAGGTAGATCTTATAGTAATTTAGGTAGATCTTATAGTAATTTAGGTAGATCTTTTAGTAATTTAGGTAGATCTTATAGTAATTTGTACGTGATCGTGCATGTCATGTCAGTATTTATGCCGTGTGTTGGTCGCATCATTTCCTTCGTGAAGTTCGTTGCTGTGTCCTAGAAACACACTAGCATTCTCCAGTGCAGAGAAATAGTCTAAACTTGATTTTTGATTATTGGCAACACGTCTGGTTACAGACGCCATTACAGACGCACCATGACTACCACCGAGGCGTTGCAGGATTTACAGGCGTTGGACAGCAGCCATTTTAAATTGTTTAAAAATAGTATTAAAGTTGTCAAATATTAATTTTGGTGTCAGTTAGTTTCTTAACAGACAAACTAACATATGTAATGCATTAATATCTCAACTGGGTATTTATCTTGACAGAATATAGAGTTTAAAAACTGGCGGTCATTTTGACCGCCCATGGTCGTTTTAGGTAGGAGTGAAATCCCGGTCGTTGCTTGAGCGACTAAAAGTGAATCATGCAATATAACATTGTTGAATCTTATCTGATTAGGTAAATGGTTATCAGATGCATTAATTATAGTTTTGATTTTATTCCAGAATTGTTTAGGATTTTTCAGGTCATGAAGAACAAGAGATTTTTTTTTTAATCATAAGTGGATTTCACATTTCTGGTCATAGTTTTGCTCACTTTTATCAACTGTCTACTTTTCCCAGTCAGGAGGATCCTGGGATTTTGAAATGTGGCCCATCTATTATCTCTCTATCTGAAAATACTCACAAGATCAGAAGTAATCTGGGCTTTGGTAGTTTTCAGGGGTGCATATTTATCCAAGTATAACTTCAGTAAATTCAGAATATAAAAAGTCCCATGCATGAACATTTAGTATTATTTGATATCTGTCCAAATTAATTGAAATGAAGGCATTAATAAATAGGTCTATATTCATTTTCTCATATTCCCTGATTCTAATTAATTTTGGTGGCAATTTGGGTAGCTTAATTTTCCAAGTACAGTACACAATTGCATGATCACTGTGGCAGTCAGACGAAACCCCTGCTTTTAAAACCCTATCTGGGTGTGAAACCAGTATCCAGTCAAGTAGAACCAGGAGCCAGGAACACTTTATTTGTCATTTCACTTCATGCACGTGCGTACATGAGATGAAACGAAATGCCATTTCCCCCAGCCCACAGCAGTACAACACAAAGACAAAAACACATCCAAAAACTACAAGAACACACATACCCAAACTAACACACATATCAAAACTAAACAAAAAATCACTGTCCAAGGGAACGAACGCCAGTCAAGATGAACGCCGGAACCGCCAGTCTGCATGGGCTAGCACTTAGCTTAGCCTGCCCCACTTCCGCGTCAGAGACTGACATGCAGGTATAACGTAACTGAGCTCACTAATTAATAGAATTAATAGAATGTTTTTTCTTTACTAGATTATTTAGCAATCCAATTCTTATTGAAGTATATTTTCATGTCTGCAAGTAATAGAATTTATAGTAGAAATCGTACAGTTAAAGTATTCTGTAGGTGCAGAGGGAGGTCTGTAAATGTTTCCAGTAGTTATGGACTTATTCTCATGTAGCGTTACCTTTACAAAAATACACTCAATATGTAGAGGCTCTCAACATCAGGGATAATTAGCTCAGAAACCAGACTAGAGGACACACCACCACCCCGGTGCCTCTGTCGACTCTGTACAAGACCTAATTTGTAAGTTTAATTTCATTGTTAGATGTTCTGTTAGTGAGCCAAGTTTCTGATAAATAACGTTAGGTTTGTACTCTTCAGCCCATACTGGAAATGAATCCGTTTTGGGCAGGAGGCTTCTGATATTACATTACATTACATTAGAGTCATTTAGCCGACGCTTTTATCCAAAGTGACTTACAATAAGTGCATTTAACGTAGGAAATCAGGAGAACTACTAGTCATCAGAGGTCATAAGTGCATCTAAACAAGCATCTAAGAGCAAAACCAGTGCTAAAGTAAAGGGGCAAGAAAGGGTTTTTTTTTGTTTTTTTTGAATGAGTGAATACAATAAGTGCTAAGAACAAGTAACAGGGTAGTAGTTCTTGAAGAGGTGAGTTTTCAAACTGCGCTGAAAGATGGGCAGCGACTCCGCTGTCCTGACATCAGTGGGGAGTTCATTCCACCACTGTGGGGCCAGGACAGAAAAGCCGGGTCGATCGGCAGCAGGGGCCTCTGAGCGACGGGGCAACCAGTTGTCCCGAGGCAGCAGAGCGAAGTGGTCAGGCGGGGGTGTAGGGCTTGACCATGGCCTGGAGATAGGAAGGAGTTGTTCCTTTCACTGCCCTGTAGGCTAGCACCAGAGTCTTAAACTGGATGCGAGCAGCTACTGGGAGCCAGTGTAGGGACATGAGAAGGGGAGCTGTGTGGGAGAACTTAGGGCGGTTGAACACCAGACGAGCTGCAGCTTTCTGAACAAGCTCCAGAGGTCTGATGGCCGACGCCGGGGTGCCATATTCAATTATATTCCATCTTTTAACACCATCCAGTTTAACACTTAAAGTTTGAGAGGATTACTGTCACTGATCAAACACAGCAAAGCAGATTCAGAAAATAAGTTGTAAGGCACAAAGATACCTAATACATAATCAGTCACCACTAAACAAACAAACACACAAAACACATAACACACATACACACAAAAAACAAAACAAAAAGGAACCCAAGATCAGTGCGTTGACCATTGACCCCATAGCCCCAAGGATTTTGGTGAATAAACAAAAACCACTTCCATTCTGAGCTTTGTCTGTTTCAATGAAGAGAAATATTCATAGCTTAAAAAACTAGATTAGTAATTAATAAACAAGGGGTTAGTGCCTTGGATAGAAAATTACAAGAGCTGCTGTGTATAACTAGAACAACAAAAGAATTCATCAATAAGTTGTTACAATACCTTGCTGGTTTAATTAAGAGGAGAGCAAAGTATATATTTCCACATAGTATAGCCAGTGTGACTTTTTCTGAAACGTTTCCATTTTGCGGCAGCTGTATATAAACAAAAAAACGAACCTATTGATGGCGAACTGCGCCAGTCAATGTGCTGGATGTAGACAGCCCAACATTATCAGCAGAAATAACAGAAAAGGAGCAATTTCATCAGTTAATTTCGAAAGTCACCACCAAGTATATGTCAAAAGAGTGTCATCATTGTTCATAGTAGGAAGTCTTCCCAAACCTTTTGGCGGACAGCTGGCTAAAGTTAGCCAGTAGCTTTGGAAGGAATTAAAGCTGGAGAGTTCATGAAGGAGTTCATATAAGACACTAAGGCAGCTTCAGCAGCTTTGTGGTCACTGAATAGTTGCTCATTGCCATCAATCAATACACTCAGTGTGCAGGGATAATGGAGGGAGCACTTTAGTTTAAGTTCCCGAACTCTCCGTTTGACCAGGTTGAAGTACCGATGTCTCTTCGTCAGATAAGCGCTGTAATCCGGGTATGTAAAGTTGCTGTTCCCATTGTAGATCAGCTCTTTTTTTTCCCCCACGAACAAGTCAACGGATCTTTACCTTATCCTGAAAGTATAATAGCTTTATCAGGATAGGCCTCGGACTCGGACTGGATCTTTCATTCTATAAGACAGGGGTGCAGTGACCCCTCTTGATGGGGTCCCCGCAGTCCTGCTCTTCTTATTTCAGCTTGTTCCCTGTTTCTCAGGGGTCGCCACAGTGGATTTTACAGTTTCCGTTGGTACCCTGTGAGGGCACAGCACCAATGGCGGCCGTTGTTAACCCGGGCCTCGACTTATCCGGTATGGTCTTGTCAATCCGCATAATTCCTGCACTCCTACTGTGAGGAGTATACGTATATATAGTGGGGAAGCTGTCTTACCCCAGAAGCAGTGGAATTAAACAGGCCATAAACCCATGCATGTCACGGCCTTCTGAAGATTCAGGTATTCTTACAAAATGGGGATTTGCGGACCTACTCCAGTTCTCCAGGTCATAAACTTTATCCATTATCTTCTTCAAGTTGTTTGACTGAAGTGGAGAGATCATTCAAGTTGTCCTCATTTTCTCAACAGTTGTGAAACTTGTTCCCCCAGTGTAGATAAGGAGCGCTCAATACCATTGAGAGTGTAAAGAATGGAATCCACTTTAGTGTCAAAGTAATCGTGTAAATTTTAATCTGTTCGATCGCATCAGATAAGGTTTTCATCTGGTTGGGATCCATTGTTTGTGGCTTGGGAGTTGGCAAATTAGTAATGATCTGTCCTTTTGCCAAACAGTTGAGCAACTTTAGGGAATTTAGAGCCACAAGATTGTTAGATGTGACCATATATAACAAAGAAGCCATGAAAAGCTACAGATTTTGGTAGAAAAGACAAACAGACCTCAACTCAAGTTGGATTACTCACTGCGGCTATCTTGGATGATTTATTTACCTCCCCGTCATTTCTGGTTTCTGTTGAGATGCAATGGCAAAGTGAAGAAAAGAGGATCTGGATTTGACGCCACAACATTGCAACAATTACTAATTTCAAGCTAGCCTTGAGTATGAAGTGGTCATGGGAGTAATACCAGAGAGTTTAAATTATAACGAAGACAGTCCACTCTGTCAGTTTGGAAAATGACAATTTGAAATGCTAAAGATGGCAATGTTGACAATGCAAGGCCTTGTGACCTGTGATTTCAGCAAAACCAAAAAGCAAAACCAATCACATGTTCAGATTCATACAGATGCCGTTCTGTTATTTACATCAGATCACATTCTGACCTTGAGGTGATGTATAGCACATGTGTACAAACATCTCATCTCAAGTCATCTCATCATCAGCCGCTTCTCTGGGGTCGGGTCGCGGTGGCAGCAAGCTAAGTAAGGCACTCCAGAGGTCCCTCTCCCCAGCAACGCCCTCCAGCTCCTCTTGGGGGATCCCAAGGTGTTCCCAGGCCAGATTGGACATGTACTCCATCTAGTGAGTTCTGGGTCTACCTCGGGGTGTCCTCCCAGTTGGACGTGCCCGGAAAACCTCCAAAGGAAGGCGCCCAGGAGGCATCCTAATCAGATACCTGAACCGCGAAGGAGCAGCGGCTCTACTCCGAGCTCCCTCCGGATGTCCGAGCTCTTCACTCTATCTCTAAGGCTGAGCCCAGACACCCTACGGAGGAAATGATGAAAAAAAGGCCTTTTCCCGCACAAACGGTGTCCTTTGGAACAAACTTTAACACTCAGTGCTGTGTATAATTTTCCAGTCTTCCTAAATATGATAATATATCTCAGAACTTGAGATATAGAAGATGCGTATCTGTACACTTTGAAAATTCCCACAACTCTTGGCAACGAATGTAAAAGCCCAACTTAAAACAGCTTCTGTAACCATAAGCTGACAGTGAACTCCAGATTCCCTCTTGTGTGCTTTGAATTGCTCCCACCCGGCTTGGCTGTCAGCGGCTTAGGGTTCAGTGTAATTGTGTGTTTTGGATGCAGTGGAATGTGCCATTTTGAAAGGTGCCACTCCTTTGTTTCTTCCACAATGCAGACTGGTGAGGACTGCCGTTTGAAAAGAGTCGCTCTTTGCATATCAAAGGATTTTCAGAGTTCTGAGGCGTCTCACGTTGTCACCCCCTCCCTCTCCCTCCTGTCCTCTGCATCTGCTGATTCGGTTTAAACTGGAAGTGTGTGCATGTGGCTGTGTGTAAAACAGAAAGGAGAAGCCCAGCAGAAAAGAAAAAGGAAGATAAAACATGGCAACAGAGAGACAGTTTGTGCGATTGCATGCAAAGACAGATTTCCATATGTGCATACATTTCGACATATCTGCTTTTGCACAAATATTAACAAGCTTTTGACATTGATCTGCTATACACGCTCCCTGCTGATTCGCTCAATAAGAGTTGGTTTGATACATGTGACAGCACATGAAATCTGCCTCCAGAGATCTGTGCACTTATGGGTTTTCTTTTCTTTTTTGGGGGGGGGGGGATTTTTACCCCTTTTTCGCCCCAATTGTACTTGGCCAATTACCCCACTCTTCAGAGCCATCCCGGTCGCTGCTTCACCCCCTCTGCCAATCCGGGGAGGGCTGCAGACTACCACATGCCTCCTCCACTACATGTGGAGTCGCCAGCCGCTTCTTTTCACCTGACAGTGAGGAATTTCACCAGGGGGACGTAGTGCATGGGAGGATCACGCTATCCCCCTCCCCCCGAACAGGCACCACCGCTGACCCAAGGAGGCGCTAGTGCAGCGACCAGGACACATACCCACATCCAGCTTCCCACCCACAGACACGGCCAATTTTGACTGTAGGGACGCCCGACCAAGCTGGAGGCAACACAGCGTTTCGAACCACTGATCTCCGTGTTGTTAGGCAACTGAATAGACTGCCACGCCACCCAGACACCCCACTTATGTATTTTCTGAGGCAATATACTACTATTAGTACCACTACTACTACTAGTACTATTACTACTACTGCTACTTCTACTACTACTACTACTACTACTAACACTACTAATCAGAATCATCAGAATCAGAATACTTTATTTATCCCCGAGGGGAAACTCAGTTTACTATTCCTGTTGCTCCTGCCACCACCCCTACTATTACTACCAATGGTACTACTGCTATTACTGCTGTACTTCTACTTCCACTGCTATCACTACTGCTACTACTACCACCGCTACTATTACTAACACTACTACTGCTCCTGCCACCCCTGCTACTATTACTACTACTGCTATTAATACTTCCACTACCACCGCAGTTAGTACTACTTATACCACCACCAGTACCATTGCTACGGCTACTACTAATGATATATACTATATGTCTAACAAAGTAAAGTAGTGGAAAAAAATAAGCCATCTACAGTGAGGTTTGAATAAATGAAAATATATTACATACACTCAATAATTGCCCTGAAATTTGGTGAACATCCATGTCAGCTGAATTATTGCAAACTAATTTCCAATTACTCAGAATGATTCACCGGCCAAGTCCAATTACTGAGCGGAGATTCGTCTCGGTAACGCTGCTGCAGAGACATGCTGAGATGATTTGTCTCCAACACAAAGAGACAAATGGACGTCATACAGAGAACAAAATGAACAGATAGCCGACCAGGCATATGACTCACATTCGCCGCAGAGGAATTATTACAATTTCTCTGCTTTAATTGTAAAACTCGACTCTACACGCTATGCTCGTAATCGTGACAATGCACAACAGCCTGTGCATTATCGAAAAATACTACTGATTGTGGTGGCACGGCGGTTAGTGCAGTCGCCTCACAGCAAGACAGTCCTGGGTTCGAGCCCCGGGGTAGTCCAACCTTGGGGGTCGTCCCGGGTCGTCCTCTGTGTGGAGTTTGCATGTTCTCCCCATGTCTGTGTGGGTTTCCTCCGGGGACTCCGGCTTCCTCCCACAGTCCAAAGACATGTAGGTCAGGTGAATCGGCCGTACTACATTGTCCCTAGGTATGAATGGGTGTGTGTGTGTGTGTGTGTGTGTGGGCCCTGTGTGATGGCCTGGTGGTCTGTCCAGGGTGTCGCCCCGCCTGCCGCCTAATGACCGCTGAGATGGGCTTCAGCATCCCGCGACCCTGACAGCAGGATAAGCAGTTCGGATAATGGATGGATGGACTATTGGTTGCTATGGTAACCTGAGGAATACCCCGCAAACCCACAGCGGAGGTTTGTCCACACCATCCCGCAAGGCTTCCCAGTTACGGTCACAACATAAAATATATGTCCAGTGTGTAAATTTGGAGAACAGACTGCCAATACTACGGACTTGTGGCTTTTGAACGACATGACTAATGTTGCGTGATATTCGTTTGTCAGTCATTGTGAATGAACAGACAACTAGCTTTTTGTCAATCTTTATTTATTTTATTTTTTTGCCAAAAAATTCTGCGTGTTAAAAAAACAAAATAAATACAATGCAACATTTTGCCAGTCAGGTTCACACAGCAGCTAACGATGTCGCCTGTTGTGAACGTTTGAGGAGCGGTTTTGATTACGTGCGTTTTCATCATGTTGGTCAAACAGCTCTCAGATGTTTAAGAGTTGCTGCACCAAGATGACAGGTAAAAAAAAAACACGTATAGGCATCCGGGTGGCATGGCGGTCTATTCCATTGCCTACCAACACAGGGATCGCCGGTTCGAATCCCCGTGTTACCTCGGGCTTGGCCGGGTGTCCTTACAGACACAATTGGCCGTGTCTGTGGGTGGGAAGCGGGATGTGGGTATGTGTCCTGGTCGCTGCACTAGCGCCTCCTCTGGTCAGTCAGGGTGCCTGTTCGGGGGGGGGAGGGGTAACTGGGGGGAATAGCGTGATCCTCCCACGCGTTACGTCGCCCTGGTGAAACTCCTCACTGTCAGGTGAAAAGAAGCGGCTGGCGACTCCACACGTATCGGAGGAGGCATGTGGTAGTCCAGATCGGCGGAGGGGGTGGAACAACAACCAGGACAGCTCGGAAGAGTGGGGTAATTGGCCAAGTACAATTGGGGAGAGAAAGGAGGGTTGGAATATAAAGAAATTCAGACTGGGGGTGATTCGGCCTTTAGAGCTGTCAAGCACCAGCCCAGCTGCCAGCATCAGAGTCGTAGTCAGGAAGGTTTTCTTTTCCATGGTGGGCCTTTAGATGTCATTAGCATGTGGCTGATAGAGTATTAGCTGTGGTGTGGCACGCAAACCAGCATGGCCGCTGAAGGGCAACAGGACTTGCTGGATCTGGGACATCTCACACTGCTGCCTGGCTCATGGGCTGCTGAGTCTGTGACCACAAACATTAACTATACCAGGTCGGCATGGTGGCCCAGTGGTTAGCGCGCTCGCTTCGCAGCGAAGAGGTTTCTGAGTTCGAACCCCGGGGTCGTCCAGCCTTGGGGGTCATCCCTGGTCGTCCTCTGTGTGGAGTTTGCATGTTCTCCCCGTGTCTGTGGTGGTTTTTCTCCGGGTGCTCCGGTTTCCCCCACCATCACAGAAGACCTGCATGTTAGGGTTAGTACTCCTGTCCGTGCCCCTGACCGAGGCGTGGCAAGACCGGCTGCAGGTGGTCCCCGGGTGCTGCACGGCAGCTGCCCATGGCTCCTAGCTACACAGCTAGGATGGGTTAAATGCAGAGAAGTAATTGCCCCAACGGGGATTAATAACGTAGTAAAAAAACCAATAAGCAGTTACACAATGCTCCATTAAGCCAGTTAGGAAACAAAAACCCCTTGCTGTGCCACAGCTTTGGACAGTTGTCTTTTGTATATTGTGGACAGTCCCTCCTGTCTCCCTGGTTTAGCTGCTGACTTTGGACAGTTGTTTTTTCTATATTCTGGACAGTCCCTCCTGTCTCCCTGGTTTACCTGCTGACTTTGGACAGTTGTTTTTTCTATATTCTGGACAGTCCCTCCTGTCTCCCTGGTTTACCTGCTGACTTTGGACAGTTGTTTTTTGTATATTGTGGACAGTCCCTCCTCTCTCCCTGGTTTAGCTGCTGACTTTGGACAGTTGTTTTTTGTCTTGTGGACAGTCCCTCCTCTCTCCCTGGTTTACCTGCTGACTTTGGACAGTTGTTTTTTGTATATTCTGGACAGTCCCTCCTCTCTCCCTGGTTTACCTGCTGACTTTGGACAGTTGTTTTTTGTATATTGTGGACAGTCCCTCCTCTCTCCCTGGTTTACCTGCTGACTTTGGACAGTTGTTTTTTGTATATTGTGGACAGTCTGTCCTCTCTCCCTGGTTTACCTGCTGACTTTGGACAGTTGTTTTTTGTATATTGTGGACAGTCCCTCCTCTCTCCCTGGTTTACCTGCTAACTTTGGACAGTTGTTTTTTGTATATTGTGGACAGTCCCTCCTCTCTCCCTGGTTTAGCTGCTGACTTTGGACAGTTGTTTTTTGTATATTGTGGACAGTCCCTCCTCTCTCCCTGGATTACCTGCTGACTTTGGACAGTTGTTTTTTGTATATTGTGGACAGTCCCTCCTCTCTCCCTGGTTTACCTGCTGACTTTGGACAGTTGTTTTTTCTATATTGTGGACAGTCCCTCCTGTCTCCCTGGTTTACCTGCTGACTTTGGACAGTTGTTTTTTGTATATTGTGGACAGTCCCTCCTCTCTCCCTGGTTTACCTGCTGACTTTGGACAGTTGTTTTTTGCATATTCTGGACAGTCCCTCCTCTCTCCCTGGTTTACCTGCTGACTTTGGACAGTTGTCTTTTGCATATTGTGGACAGTCCCTCCTCTCTCCCTGGTTTACCTGCTGACTTTGGACAGTTGTCTTTTGTATATTGTGGACAGTCCCTCCTCTCTCCCTGGTTTACCTGCTGACTTTGGACAGTTGTCTTTTGTATATTGTGGACAGTCTGTCCTCTCTCCCTGGTTTACCTGCTGACTTTGGACAGTTGTCTTTTGTATATTGTGGACAGTCCCTCCTCTCTCCCTGGTTTACCTGCTGACTTTGGACAGTTGTTTTTTGCATATTGTGGACAGTCCCTCCTCTCTCCCTGGTTTACCTGCTGACTTTGGACAGTTGTCTTTTGTATATTGTGGACAGTCCGTCCTCTCTCCCTGGTTTACCTGCTGACTTTGGACAGTTGTTTTTTGCATATTGTGGACAGTCCCTCCTCTCTCCCTGGTTTACCTGCTGACTTTGGACAGTTGTTTTTTGTATATTGTGGACAGTCCCTCCTGTCTCCCTGGTTTACCTGCTGACTTTGGACAGTTGTCTTTTGCATATTGTGGACAGTCCCTCCTCTCTCCCTGGTTTACCTGCTGACTTTGGACAGTTGTCTTTTGCATATTATGGACAGTCCCTCCTCTCTCCCTGGTTTAGCTGCTGACTTTGGCCAGTTGTCTTTTGCATATTGTGGACAGTCCCTCCTCTCTCCCTGGTTTACCTGCTGAGCTGCAGACGCTTCTCTTCTCAACGCGCTGCTGCTGTTTGCAGAAGACAGCGTACATGAACCCTGGACTTGTTTGCTGTCTCTCGTATCGTGTCCGTTTGCCCTCAAGCATATTTACGGTTTACATAACCGTCATCTTACACACCTCTGAACGGCGGCCGGTTTCGGCGAACTACACCGATTCTGGTTCAGAGGGCCAGATAATTTGGTCACAGGGCCAGAAGAGTAAGGTTGAGCCTACACTATTACATTCGCTAATCTTCTGTTTCCATCCTTATTGGGTCTTTGCCCTTTTCCCCGGCATCACGTGCTGGCATTTTCAAGAGACAAGTGTGTTTTGCTGGGAGTAGGTAGCCAACACATAGCCCATCTGGCCGGCCCCTTACAACCAGCCGTCGCTCCGGGCGAAGTCGCACAAGCTAGTCTAAATAAGAGAAATGTCAAAGCCGGGAGGCGCACAACCTTTCAGCCGTGTGGAACCGAAGGGCCCCGAACGACAAAAACAATCAGAACAGCACAGCTCAAAAGGTACCGATGTCCCGTGTGACCTTTGACCCTGCTATGTGATGAGGGGATTTTATTTAGCTTGTGAAAAAGTACACACACACACACACACAGGCAAAAAAGTACTGTTTGCAAACAGCCAGGATTTGATGTAAGCGTCTTGCGTGCCACTAAATTGAGCGGGGTGACTCAGAGGAAGTGGGAGGAAGTGGGTGACAGACGGGTCATCCCCAGGTCACCTGCTGCACTGGCGCTGGTTTATGGGTTTGCTCATGGGTGCCGAAGTTAAGTGAATACCACCATACTGATGGTTGCCACAAAATCAGCTTTATGGGGGCTGCTTTCGGAAGTACCCAGATGCAGTCTCACCAGGCTGCTGTGTCTGTCGCACGTAGACACAAACCACAACGAGATGCGACACTGCTCTGGTACACATTATAACAGGCTACAAAGCAGCACACAGTCTGCAGGGGGCAGTATTTACACACACATTGGCCACAACATAGCGCTACGTCGCTCACGTTTATAATAGTACAACCAGTAGCAATACCTAAGCAACAAAAAAAAACGCCTACACAGAGGAATACCATAACTTGGTACTCGTCACACAGTATTTACACAATGGCCACATTCACAACTTAACACTACGCCCAGTGTGTAATCTTTCAGTACATCCATCCATCCATTATCCAAACCACTTATCCTGCTCTCAGGCTCACGGGGATGCTGGAGCCTATCCCAGCAGTCACTGGATGGCAGGGGGGGAGACACCCTGGACAGGCCGCCAGACCATCATAGGGCCCCCACACACACACACACACATACACACACCTAGGGACAGTTTAGTACAGCCGATCCACCTGACCTACATGTCTTTGGACTGTGGGAGATGTTCCTTAGGAGCTCAAAACCAACCAACCGTCATGTCACATCTGGAATCTGATCAGTGCTTTCAAATTATTTCCAAAGTTTTCAATTTCTAGTATTGATTATTTCCAATGTTCACACAACATTTTCTCAGCGTCATAAGTGAGTGATAAAAAGAATACTATCTGGATGTCATCAAATCTACTCAAGCTAAATAGCAATAAGACAGAGCTCATGTTTGTGGCTTCCAAGGCGCTGCTCCAGAAGGTTGGAGAGCTTCTCCGCAACGTGGATGGCTGCTCCATCTGCCCATCTCCAGAGGTCCACAACCTTGGTGTCATTCTGGACTCCACCTGGACTCCAGTCACACATCAAATCTGTCATCAAATCTGCTTTCTTTCCCCTCAAAAACATCTCCAGACTCTGGCCATTACTCTCAAGACTCTGTGGCAGAGACCCTCATCATGCCTTCACCATCTCCCGCCTGGATTAATGCAATGGAGTCCTGTCTGGGGTACCGTGCAAAGCCCTAGAGGCGCTTTAGTATGTGCAGAATTCAGCTGCCAGGGTGCTCACCCACACCAAGCCCTGGCAACGCATCACTCCCACCCTTGTCCACCTTCATTGGCTGCTGGTCAAATCCCGAGTTTCTTATAAAATCTTCCTCCTCACCTATAAATCTCTCCATGCCCTTACCTCCCCCCCAGTACCTATCAGACCTCCTCAACGCCTTTAATACCGTCCCGAAATCTGCAGACACCGGCCTGCTTTCCATCCCCCACACCAGCCTGCGGAGTTTTGAGGATAGAGCCTTTGGTGTAGCAGCCTCCACCCTTTGGAGCTCTGTTCCAGCAGAGATCCACAACACTGCTTCTTTAATCAATTTTAAAAGACCACTGAAAACCTACCTTTTCACTAAGACCTATGGTCTGTCGTCTTTTAATCTTTCTTTTAATCTTCTTTTTTTTTCTTATGTAGTGTAAAGCGTCCTTGGGTTCCTTGAAAGGCGCTATACAAAACTGTTGTTGTTGTTGTTGTTGATGTTGTTGTTATTTACACCTACTAATACAAATAATACAGGAAGAATAGAAATGGATGATCGGCTGTGGTGACCCCTAACGGGAGCAGCCGAAAGTAGCAGTAATACATAAAAGAGGTACTACTGATACCAATAGTGTTATATGTATAAAGGAAGTGCAACTTCTACAGAGAATACTACTACTACTACTACTACTACGACTTCTACAGAGAATACAACCTTAAGAAAAAAGGAGGTAAATTTAAAATTAGCATGGAAATCTGAAAAAGTGGTGCTTTGCGATGTATTATCCATATTCTACACTGATGGAGGAGGAGGTCAATGTGTTTATGATTGGTATTCAGTGTAGTTCGTGTGACGAGACTTTTAGTTGCATCCTAACATTGGTAATACTTATTAGTCATGTTTGGACTGATGAGATTTGACAGAATGTCAGCAAATGGAGGAAAAAAAGGCATGCAGTTCTGTTTGTTCTGGAGCATTTTGACGTGACGGATTTGTGTTTGTGTCAGAGTTAAAAGGAACTGACACTTGGCTGATGCTTGTTTGCAGTCCGTGGCGTGCTAAACACGAGGGCCGGCCTCGCTAATGATATGGACATGTCTCCACGTCCAAAAGGCTAACCATCCAAACAATCTGAAAAATATTAATTTGTTGTGAAATCAATAAGAATACTGCTCCATAAAGTACTACTTTAATATGATTATTATCTGGCAAATACACTACTACTACTACTACACTTTATATAGTACTACCACTATATGATTACTATGTAACAAATGTACTACTACTTCATATAGTACTACTACAATATGATTGCTATGTAGAAAATACACTACTACTATTATTAATTCACATACTACTACATACTATGATGTGATTACCATGTAGCAAATATAATACTACTCCTGTTTCATATAGTACCACTATAATATGATTGCTACTTAGTAAATGTACTACTTCTGTGACTATATACAGTACTATGTTATGATTAGTACTACTATGTTATAGTACTATGTCGCACTCTATGATGTCAGTTGATAACACGAATTTATCTGCTAATTCCTGAATTTCTTGTAATTGGTAAATGTAAATGGTTTATTGAGGTAGTTTATTATAGTAGTAGTTGTAGTAGTAGTACATGGTTTATTGAGGTAGGGCAAGAAAATACCTGACCATGATACAACCCAAATGTCCGGTAATGAGGTGCCGTGCAGAATGGGTGGGTCAAAACGAGATTTTATTTCCCATACTTTCACTTTAAAAGTACTTTTCCTACTTACATACTTTTACTTTAAGGTACTTTTACTTTAAAAATGGAGCTCTTCTTCTGAGGGACAGGGCATTACTTTTTACAGTAGTGGATATTATTATGGAATTAAGCTGTGTTAAGAGGGAACGACCATCCCTGAACCGAGGGGACGGGGCTAAGAGTACATCTGTCACCATCTTACAATGCAGTGATTTCAACTATTCCCCAATCCTCTGGGAACAGTACACATGGCCATTGTAACTCTAGTTAATGATCAGGTTAATTTGCATATGAAACGGATCGTTGGTTTCAGTGGTTATGCCACTGTATTGTTTATAAGGGCCCAGACACACCAAACTGACTAGTGGCGATGAAGGCCAACTGTTGCATTGCCTCATGTTGCCTGCCATCGCCTGCTGTCTGGGCCAAAAAGTAGCACTTGAACACACCACAAAGACTACAGCCATGGTCAGCTAGCATGTACGTTCTGCACTGATTCGCTAAGCTGAACAGCCAATCAGAGTGACGTCTCTCACTAACAGGCTCCGCCGATTCAACATGCTGATACGGCTGAAAAGCTGCCGACAGGGGGTCCGACTTGTGCCAACCACAAAAACTAGGGTAACAGATGCTCACCGATGGCCCGACTCGACATTGGCCGGTCGGCCATCGGCCTGGTGTGTCAGGGCCCTTAGATGAGTGATGAAACATTTCTCTCAATAAACGTTGTGTCCAGATGAACTGATTCAAGTCTCTGTGATTTCCTTACCTGGGTTAATGAGCATGCATCAAGACATTTTGCTTTGGTAATGAGAACACAGTTTTTCCTAACTTGAAGTCATACTTTCACTTTGAATTCTATCATCTGTCTTGTTCTGTCATTTGCCATCCTTCATCCTTCCAAACAAACATGTTTTCGGGCATAAGACAGCCTTATGACATTCCTAAAATTGTAAAGTGTGAATTAGTGATAACCCTTGCTATTGCTAGCATCAGCGCTAAGTGAACTCGGTGCGAATGAACAAGAGCTGCATGAATTGCTCTGAGCTGTCTGTCTGTCTGTCTGTCTGTCTGTCTGTCTGTCTGTCTGTCTGTCTGTCTGTCTGTCTGTCTGTCTGTCTGTCTGTCTGTCTGATCGAGAACGTTGCATTTTGGTCAACCCTTCCTCCTCTATTTTTCTTTGTCCTCGGTGTGCGCACTGAATGTAATTGTCTTTTTGTTGTTTTGGTAACTTGGATGGAAAACAGGGGGACAAGCAGGTTCATTCTATGTGCATGTGCTTTCCCCCTAGACTCTGGCTGCCCTAACGAGAAATTCAATAAATCTGCTACCAAACCATCTCGCACAAGCTTTGCATGTCCACTCTGGTCCTGAGGCAATTAACAAGCGAATAGAGAGCGCCATCGACTTACGGAGTGGCGATAAGTTGAGAAGAGAGCATATCAAGCCTTTCTCACTGATGTTTAAAGACTCCAGCCTGGAAGAGAAGGTAGCTGGGGTTTCTTAGACAGACACTGTTTTCCCCTCTCTCTCTATCCCTCCTCATATCTGTTCTCAGATACAATTTTAAGCAGAAAATTTGACTTCTTTTTTTCCCTTATCATGAGTAAGCTAAAGGTGCTTAAAAATACCAATGGTGGAATCGAACAAAAAAAGGCAGTATCTTCCTTTCATTCTGAGGGGATGAGTCTCAGTAAGGTCAGCCAATGCCTGAGAAGGGAGCTGAAGGCAAACAGAAGTTTGGTTGGTTGAGAAATCATTGCAATTCAGTTTATCAGCTCACCTTTTCTTTGACTTCAGTATTCTTGTGTCCTTGTGTTAACTTGTTAGCGAGTGATCGCACAGATTAGATTCAAATTGTACATCAAAATCTCTGTTGATGTAATCTAGGGGTGGGACGATTCACAGATCTCACGGTTCGATACGTCTCACAATTTCAATTCAATACGATACAGTGGGTGCTTTGGTAAGCAAGAGACAAAACACCACTGCAGTTCTCTAGTTTTCATTTATCTTACGAATTAAGCCCCGTGCATGTCTGGGTAGCATAGTGGTCTATTCTGTTGCCTGCCAACACGGGGATCGCCAGTTCGAATCCCCATGTTACCTCCGGCTTGGTCGGGCGTCCCTACAGACACAATTGGCCGTGCCTACGGGTGGGAAGCCAGATGTGGGTATGTGTCCTGTGGGTATGTGTCACTAGCACCTCCTGTGGTCGGTCGCGGTGCCTGTTCGGGGGGAGGGGGAACTAGGGGGGAATAGCGTGATCCTCCCACGTGCTACGCCCCCCTGGTGAAACTCCTCACTGTCAGGTGAAAAGAAGCGGCTGGCGACTCCACATGTGTGGGAGGAGACGTGTGGTAGTCTGCAGCCCTCCCCGGATCGGCAGAGGGGTCGGAGCAGAGACCGGGATGGCTCGGAGGAGTGGGATGATTGGCCAAGTACAATTGGGGACAAAAAAGGGGAATGAAATCCAAAAATTAAATAAAATAGGGCGGTCATTAGGTAGGAGTGAAATCCTGGTCGTTATAGTGTTAATAACACACGAGCTCGTGAAATGGGGAGCGTCTCGAACCGTGAAGGCCGTATCGACCGATTCAGAATTCGATCCAGTATCGTCCCACCCCTACTAATAACATTATTTAGTCTGACTAACTCTGCTGAATGTGTCGTGTTGATATTCCACCAACTTGACCATGACTCGTGTACATCCACAGTCTGATAAAATTGATTGATAAATTGATTTTGGATTAAGGCTGCAAGATCGATTCATATGCAGGTGATGAGGTGATCTTTGACAGTGCCGATTGGCTTCGCCTTCAGTTTACTCATGACCAACTGTCCACACCATGGACCTGTGACCCCTCTTTCAGTCTTGTGGAAAAAGTTGACGCGTTCAACTTTTTTTTTTTATGATTTTGCCCCTCTTCTCCTCACTCCACTTCCCCCCATGAATAAAGCACAAACACCCTCGACCTTTGAGTTGACCTCTTCATCGGCCCTTTCCCCCCCGTATATGTTTCCTTGTCAATTTGGCTGCCATCTTTTAGCAAATTAGCATTTCAAGACCTTTTTGGTTGACCTCCTAATCCTCAGTTAATGTGCAAATAACTTGCCGTTGGCCTCCCTCACATTTGGCTTGGTTGTGACAAAACGTGAGACACCCTCTCACTGATTTTCCAGCAGTCGTCGATGAAGAGACTGAGCAAAAAGGGGCAGCGGGGGTCATGGGGTTGAAAAGGTCAAGGAGCGCTCGAACCATCTCAGAAATGTCAACACCGGTGACTCACAAGCAGAGACGTACGCTGGTGCAGCTCGTTCTGCAGGGCCGCTGACTCCACCCAGCCCGCCAGGCGTTGGAGCCCACTCATTTTGTCACAGTAGAACAAACGTAATGTTATAACATCTGGAAGAAGGGCTAATTTGCAAAACGGGGCAAATCCTTGTCAAAGAACTGAAAATAAAAAAGAGATAATCATTTGACACATTATCTGTACAACACAGAGGACCAGTCTGTGATGGTCCTGCACCAACCAGTGACTTGAATGAAGTACTTCCCCCATGGTCACACTTTACTTGTGCGTTTTGTAATTCATTCTTCTCTATCCGAATAGTGAGTAGAAACAGACTGTCTCTGCTTGTCAGCACTTTATATTCCCAGGACCCCCCCCCCCAGCTCACCCACCAGCTCCCGTCTCTCTCTCTCTCTCTCTCTCTCTCTCTCTCTCTCTCTCTCTCTCTCTCTCTCTCTCTCTCTCTCTCTCTCTCTCTCTCTCTCTCTCTCTCTAACGCTTCTTGTGGTGAACTGTTGCATGCGACTGTGGCGGTGCTCTTGCGTGACGTTGTATGGAAGTTGTTGGTGTGCGGTCATTCTTCTGTGTCTGAAAAACGTCTCCATTTGCTCTCTGCTTACCCCCTCTCTCTTCTCCTCCTCTTCCTCCTCCCCTTCCTACCCACTGCAGTACTCCCAGATGAGGGATGAAGTGTTCAAATCCAACCTGGTGTGCGCCTTCATCGTGCTCATCTTCATCACCACCATCCAGAGCCTGCTTCCCTCTGCCAGGTAACCCCCTCTTCCCCATCCAACACCTAAAAACACACGCATATCACTCTGATGTGTCCGATGAAGAACGTAAAATCAGTTCAGAACTACAAACAGAGAAGCATGTTTGCACGCTAGCACACGCTAACACTAAACATTTGGGCATTGCCAAGTTCGGATTTGAAACTGTAGCTATGAGAGTACTGCTAATCTTAATACGCTGGTCTTACTATACTGTACTATAATGTACTTCCATATTAAAACACTCATATTCGAATCATACAATATTGTAACATTTATAATTCATATAATTTACATGTATAATATATAATAGATAATAGCTGTATTAACTATATTATACTTTGGTGCAGTTACTTACTGTAGGCTAAGCTAACTGCTAGCCCATGCAGACCGGCAGTTCCGGCAGTCATCCTGGCTGGCGTTCGTTCTCCTGGACAGTGATTTTTGTTTTGTTTTTTTAGTTTAGGTATATGTGTTAGTTTGGATATATGTGTTCTTGTAGTTCTTGTAGTTTTTGGATATATGTTTTTGTCGTTGGGTGGCACTGCTGCGGGCTGGAGCAAATGACGTTTCATTTCGTTTCATGTACGTTCAATACCAGTACGTTCAATACCCCTAACATGTGCAACTGATATTTTATTTCATTATCACCATTCCTATTCCCCCTCTCACAAGCACACTGCTTCTCATTGGTACTCCATACTTGGATTGTCCTTGACCCCCCATAGTTCCAGTTCGTCACTGTATTTTTTTCTTTACACTAAATTTTCTAGTAATTTCTTTTTAATTGCTTTTGGCCTGTCCCGTCTTACTCTGTGACAGTTTTGATTCAAATCTTGCTTTGACAATGCAATTTCCCCCTAGGGATCAATGTAGTACATATTGGTCGATCAGTCAATCAAACAATCAATCAATCTCATAATTTAACCTGACTGTTTGAAATAATTGATCTGCTTGTATGTACTGATTCCACTTTCAAAAATGTCTATTAAAAATACAGTATAAAGTCCATAGAGGTGAAGGTGGGGTGAGCAGTACAAAGGAAGTGAGATAATTAGCCCCCGCCCTCTTTTAGCAGCTGTGATTGTGATTGGTGGACGGTGAATTTGTGACCGAGGTCGACCAGGTGAGCAGTCAGCAAGAGTTTCCTAACCAACCAGTAGATGATAACAAAATTATTGCTGACGTTAGAAACAAATATGTTTTTATTCCAATATCATGAACACTATAACCTATCAGACATAAGGTCAAGGGTCAAAGTATTACATAATCACTTATTATTCATCTTCATCTCTTGGAGTCCCTTCACACACAATGGGATGCTGCAACAAAACTATTGAAAAGAGAGATATCCCATTATCAAAACTGACATTTGTCTTTTTTTTGTCAAATCTAGCACTGAAATGACTCCGTGGACTATGATTTTTGCGGATGACATTGTGATCTGTAGTGAGAGTAGGGTGCAGGTTAAGGAGAGCCTGGAGAGGTGGAGGTATGCACTGGAGAGAAGAGGAATTAAAGTCAGTAGGAGCAAGACGGAATACCTATGCGAGAATGAGAGGGAGGACAGTGGAATGGTGAGGATGCAAGGAGTAGAGGTGATGAAGGTGGATGAGTTTAAATACTTGGGGTCAACTGTCCAAAGTAATGGGGAGTGCAGAAGAGAGGTGAAGAAGAGAGTGCAGGCAGGGTGGAGTGGGTGGAGAAGAGTGTCAGGAGTGATGTGTGACAGAAGGGTACCAGCAAGAGTTAAAGGGAAGGTTTACAAGATGGTAGTGAGACCAGCTATGTTGTATGGTCTGGAGACAGTGGCACTGATGAAAAGACAGGAGGTGGAGCTGGAGGTGGCAGAGATGAAGATGATAAGATTTTCATTGGGAGTGATGAAGAAGGACAGGATTAGGTACGAGTATATTAGAGGGAAAGCTCAGGTTGGACGGTTTGGAGACAAAGCAAGAGAGACAAGATTGAGATGGTTTGGACATGTGTGGAGGAGAGATGCTGGGTATACTGGGAGAAGGATGCTGAATATGGAGCTGCCAGGGGAGAGGAGAAGAGGAAGGCCAAAGAGGAGGTTTATGGATGTGGTGAGGGAGGACATGCAGGTGGCTGGTGTGACAGGAAGATGCAGAGGACAGGAAGAGATGGAAACGGATGATCCGCTGTGGCGCCCCCTAATGGGAGCCGCCGAAAGTAGTAGTAGTAGTAGTAGTAGTAGTAGTAGTATTAGTACTGAAACGAGTAGTCAATTGATTGATTAGTTGATCAAGAAAAAAATTAACAGATTATAATTTTGGTAATAGTCATTTTAGTTGCATATCAAGAAGAAAGATACCAAGAACATTGTCTGGTTACAGCTGTATAAATGTTAAGATGTGCTTGACTTCCTCTGATTCGTATCAGTATAAAATCAGTATAAAGCTAATACTCAAGGGTTCTTTCTTTTGCTGCTTGTCAGACCAAGTAAACTTTTAAGACATCACGTTGGTCTCCGGGGACTAATGATAAGCAAATGTATTATTTTTAGAGACGAAACGATGAATCAGAAAAATAAGCGATCCGTCACAGCCCTAGCCAAATCCGATTCGTACCACCAAGTACCCGTTAAACAACACAATGTTAGCCCAGTTTGTGTATCTCTTATTTCTGACGGAAGGTTTCTGGTTGTTTGCTGTTGTCGTCAGGGTGGTGACGATGGTGATCCAATTCTCGGTGCTCATCCTCCTGCACTCCTGCCTCGTCCTCATCACCACAGCGGAGGATTATAAATGTCTGCCGCTCGTCCTGCGAAAAGCCTGCTGCTGGATTAATGAGACCTACGCCGCACGCAACGTCATCATCTTTGTGTCCATCCTCATCAACTTCCTGGCAGCCATGATTAACATTGTGAGTTTGGTCCTTGTTTCAAGTTCAGTTCAACCTGGACCACCTTGTTAGGGAAGTCTGGTTGGTTGAGAAGGTTTAGGACTGAAACCACATAATAAAACACATTAAACAAAAGAAAGACACAGTTGAAGTCAGACTGCATCAGTAATCAGGTTTCAGCAACAATCTTTTAAAAATAAATTACTAATAATATGTTAGTTTAGTTCAAGTGAAGGAGTTCAAGTATCTCAGGGTCTTGTTCACGAGTGAGGGTAGGATGGAGTGTAAGATTGACAGGTGGATTGGTGCAGCATCAGCAGTAATGTGGACATTGTACCGGACCATTGTGGTGAAGAGGGAGCTGAGCCAGAAGGCAAAGCTCTCAATTTACCAGTCAATCTTCGTTCCAACCCTCACCTATGGTCATGAGCTTTGGGTAGTGACCGAAAGGGTGAGATTGCGGATACAAGCGGCTGAAATGAGTTTCCTCCGTAGGGTGTCCGGGCTCAGCCTTAGAGATAGGGTGAGGAGTTTGGACATCCGGAGGGAGCTCGGAGTAGAGCCGCTGCTCCTTCACGTCAAAAGGAGCCAGTTAAGGTGGTTCGGGCATCTGATCAGGAGGCCCCCTGGGTGCCTTCCTTTGGAGGTATACCGGGCACGGCCAACTGGGAGGAGACCCCCGGGGTAGACCCAGAACTCGCTGGAGGGAGTACATGTCCAGTTTGGCCTGGGAACGCCTTGGGATCCCTCAGTAGGAGCTGGAGGGCGTTACTGGGGAGAGGGACGTCTGGAGTGCCCTACTTAGCTTGCTGCCACCGCCACCCGACCCCGGAGAAGCGACTGATGTTGAGTCGATGAATGTTGTTTTATACTTTTACCCATAATTGTTCTCAGTTGTACAGAACTGTGAGGGAGCGGTCGGTCTCGTCTCCATTGATATTGATGAACTGAAGACCTTACCATTGTGCGTTGTATTTAGTGTATTTGTGTCTCTCTGTGTCGAGGTTAGGCCCAAAGCACACGCAGCCCTCGCCCCTTAAAAGTAACAGGAGTGCTATTTCCCCCTACGTCGAGCACTCTCCAATATGCCTGGCAAATGCCAGCTCAGTGACCTGTGGTTGGTGGTTTTGAAATAATTTGTCGATGTCAAGTGCTTGAAATGTGTGAGTACAAAAGAGTACAACCCTGAATTTAAAACACCTTAACGACTTTTAAGGCCTAATATTTTTAAAATGGAATCTAAGACATTTTAAGACTTTTTCAGGACCTGCAGAGATCCTGTTCTTATCCGTCCTGTTCTTTGTGTTGATCCTGTATGTAAGGTGCGTCGACACTTTACGTGAAACGCACTTAAAAACCCAGTAGAGCGTGCACCACGCAAACAACACAGACTGAGACACCCGGAACCAGTGTGTGATCAGCTTCTGATGCTGCAAGGTCCCCGAATATAGCAGAGAACATTACAAAACCACCAAGACCACAAGAGGTCTGCTGACCAACTAAATTTAAGTCTGGATCACAAAAGGGAGGTTTTTGCCATAATGAGCAGAATCTCGTTTCAGTTCGACCGTCAGGCATTTACACAGTTTTCCTGTCCACTCAGCTCCCAAAGCAGCAGCACCACCACCAAGCCCCCCCAACCAGTTCACATGGATCAATCAGGAACAACCACCGTGGAAAGGAAATAAAAGCTGGGGGCGTCCAGGTAGCGTAGCGGCGCTCTATTCCGTTGCCTACCAACAAGGGAATCGCTGGTTCGAATCCCCGTGTTACCTCCGGCTTGGTCGGGCGTCCCTACAGACACAATTGGCCATGTCTGTGGGTGGGAAGCCGGATGTGGGTATGTGTCCTGGTCGCTGCACTAACGCCTCCTCTGGTCAATCCGGGCTGCCTGTTGAGGGGGGGAATAGCGTGATCCTCCCATGCACTACGTCCCCCTGGTGAAACTCCTCACTGTCAGGTGAAAAGAAGCGGCTGGTGACTCCACATGTATGGGAGGAGGCATGTGGTAGTCTGCAGTTCGGATAGTGGATGGATGGAAAACAAACTGTAATTTTCTGAGGTGATTATCCAGCTCCTCTTCTCCTCGTAGTCTCTGAGGGTGTCGTACTTGTCAACAAGTTGAACAGGAGTCGCTTCAAAAAGACGGCAAGGGAAATTGGCTGATTTTTATTTTTTATTTTCTTAATTCGTTTCTTCTGCAGAAAATGACTTGGTAAAGCTGTGTGACACGCGGTATCTCCAATAAGGCACACAAAAAAAAAAAACATCCCAAAGGGCAGATGTGGATTTCTGCCCCCTGCGTCGTGACAGATTAAGTGCTTGATGACATGTGTATGGTGGTCTGATCTTACACACATCCTCCCCCTCTGGTTTTAATACTTTACAACTTTCTAATCTGCTTTGCTGATTTCCTGCAGCTGTGGTGCGACTTCGACAAGTCCAGCACCTTCCGGAACCAGACCTACAACGAGTCCGCCTCCATCCCCGACATCTGCTTCTACCCGGAGGTAGGAACCGAAAGAGCTGTCCTGTTTTTCTACCTGTCCTGTTTTTGATTTTTTTTTTTACTCCCGTGATGGTGACAAATCTGACTTCTCCAGTTTCATGACTTCACATCTGGGTTTTATTTAGCCAACTGCAAACTTCTAGAGATGTAAGGAAATATCGATACACTCGATAATGGCGATATTATCTTTTGTGATACTGTATCGATTCTCAAAACCACTATATTGATTTTTAATTGTTTACATGTAAGGGTTTGTGACAAACATGATGTGTTGTGTGTGACCCCATGACCACTAGATAACAGTGTTGTAATCTATCTTTAGCCATGTGACTCTTCCACTCCAACACAACAACGTAAACTGAGACAGGAAGTAGCATAAGCACAAAGAACACAGGCCTATGAAACCACAATATATCATCTTTCTTACAGTATCACAATATATCATCTTTCTTACAGTATCACAAGAAATCTCCTTTCTTACAGTATCACAATATATCACCTTTCTAACAGTATCACAATATATCACCTTTCTTACAGTATCACAATGTATCACCTTTCTAACAGTATCACAATATATCACCTTTCTTACAGTGTCACAATGTATCACCTTTCTTACAGTATCACAATATATCACCTTTCTTATAGTATCACAATATATCACCTTTCTTACAGTATCACAATATATCACCTTTCTTACAGTATCACAATATATCACCTTTCTTATAGTATCACAATATATCTCCTTTCTTATAGTATCACAGTATATCACCTTTCTTACAGTATCACAATATATCACCTTTCTTACAGTATCACAATATATCACCTTTCTTACAGTATCACAATATATCACCTTTCTTATAGTATCACACTATATCACCTTTCTTACAGTATCACAATATATCACCTTTCTAACAGTATCACAATATATCACCTTTTTTACAGTATCACACTATATCACCTTTCTTACAGTATCACAATATATCACCTTTCTTACAGTATCACAATATATCACCTTTCTTACAGTATCACAATGTATCACCTTTCTTACAGTATCACAATATATCCCCTCTTATAGTATCACAATATATCACCTTTCTTACAGTGTCACAATGTATCACCTTTCTTACAGTATCACAATATATCACCTCTTATAGTATCACAATATATCACCTTTCTTACAGTATCACAATATATCACCTTTCTTACAGTATCACAATATATCACCTTTCTTAGAGTATCACAATATATCACCTTTCTAACAGTATCACAATATATCTCCTTTCTAACAGTATCACAACATATCACCTTTCTTACAGTATCACAATATATCACCTTTCTTACAGTATCACAATGTATCACCTTTCTTATAGTATCACAATATATCACCTTTCTTACAGTATCACAATATATCACCTTTCTTACAGTATCACAATGTATCACCTTTCTTATAGTATCACAACATATCACCTTTCTTACAGTATCACAATATATCACCTTTCTTACAGTATCACAATATATCACCTTTCTTACAGTATCACAATATATAACCTTTCTTACAGTATCACAATATATCACCTTTCTTACAGTATCACAATATATCACCTTTCTTATTGTATCACAGTATATCACCTTTCTTACAGTATCACAATATATCTCCTTTCTTACAGTGTCACAATATATCATCTTTATCACAGTATCACTATATATTGCGATATATGAATCGTAACCGTGTATCGTGATGTGTATCGTATCGTGATGCGTATCGTATCGGCAGATTCAACAGGTATGTGATCCTGGCCATGACTGTCTACAAGTAAACTTAATAGCTCACATTAAGCCACAGAAGTTCTCCAACTACAGACCGGGTCCTCCGGTTTCCTCCCACAGTCCAAAGACGTATAGGTCAGGTGAACCAGCCATACTAAATTGTCCCTAGGTGTGTGTGTGTGTGTGTGTGTGTGTGTGGCCAGCCAGCCCTGCGATGGCCTGGCGGCCTGTCCAGGGTGTCTCCCCGCCTGCCACCCAATGACTGCTGGGATAGGCTCCAGCATCCCCACGACCCCGAGAGCAGGATAAGCGGTTTGGATAATGGATGGATGTATGCACGCCACTCTTCCGAGCCGTCCCGGTCTCTGCTCCACCCCCTCTGCTGATCCGGGGAGGGCTGCAGACTACCACATGCCTCCTCCCAAACATGTGGAGTCACCAGCTGCTTCTTTTCACCTGACGGTGAGGAGTTTCACCAAGGGGACGTAGCGCATGGGAGGATCACACTACCCCCCCCCCAGTTCCCCCTCCCCCCTGAACAGACGCCCTGACCGACCAGAGGAGGCGCTAGCGCAGCGACCAGGACACATACCCACATCCGGCTTCCCACCTGCAGACACGGCCAATTGTGTCTGTAGGGACGCCCAACTAGACTGGAGGTAACACAGGGATTCGAACCAGCAACGGAATAGACCGCCACGCTACCCGGACGCCATCACATCATCATTTTTAACTTTCACCTTAGTTTTCACGTCCACATCCTGGCTTCAATAAGTGGGTTAATGACCCATAAGACACCGCTGTAGAGCCGAGTCCAAAACCTACAGAATGAAGGCGGTCAGTACCATTATACTATGATTTATATGAACGAAGTGAAAAACTATGAAAATGTGAACCAGGATGTAAAAAATCAAGAGGATTCTTTGAGATGTTTCTAGATTACCACACGACTTCTGAAACGTCCGGACGGTACACTTGTTCTGTGTGAAGCAGAGCTGTTTAAATGAACTTCAGTGGGGTGTTTTATCTCCATCGTCACAACTGATGATCATACACACACACTCACACACACACACACACTCACACACACACACACACTCACACACTGCGTCTTTCAGAAGATACCCACATCCAGGATCACTACTCAAACGAGAACCCCCATTGTTCTTCTAGAAGTTGTAGTTATGAGTTGCAGTCTGGATGGGTTATGGAAGAGAGATATTTCCAGACCTTTTCTTTGGCGCCTCGTGAACATGGATTTTGGGAGCGTTTGTCTTTGACTGAAAGGGGAAGACAAAGTCCTTCAGATATCTTGATCTGGACGTCGGACAAGCCGGGAACTGATTTTACCCACAGGTCTCCCCAAACCCCCCTCACGATGTACAGACGTTGGGGTCATGAGAGGAGGAGTCAACCGGAAGAGGACTCGGAGATAACGTGATGTAGGTTTGACCTACTCGGCCTGCTGACTTTACCAGAATACGACCTCCACCACAGGCAGAGGCTTGGATGTGAAATCAAACTGGTTTTGTGTTTAGTTGGAATGAAAACCTCCAGGGGTGGAGAAAAAAAATCGGTAACACTTTAGTATGGGGAACATATTCTAAGTAACAAAAACTTAATTACAAGTGAATTAGTAATGATCAAGATGTCACTTTAGTATAGGGAACACATTCTAAGTAACAAAAACTTAATTACTAGTGAATTAGTAATGATCAAGATGTCACTTTAGTATGGGGAACATATTCTAAGTAACAAAAACTTAATTACTAGTGAATTAGTAATGATCAAGATGTCACTTTAGTATGGGGAACATATTCTAAGTAACAAAAACTTAATTACTAGTGAATTAGTAATGATCAAGATGTCACTTTAGTATGGGGAACATATTCTAAGTAACAAAAACTTAATTACTAGTGAATTAGTAATGATCAAGATGTCACTTTAGTATGGGGAACATATTCTAAGTAACAAAAACTTAATTACTAGTGAATTAGTAATGATCAAGATGTCACTTTAGTATGGGGAACATATTCTAAGTAACAAAAACTTAATTACTAGTGAATTAGTAATGATCAAGATGTCCCTTTAGTATGGGGAACATATTCTAAGTAAAAAAACTTAATTACTAGTGAATTAGTAATGATCAAGATGTCACTTTAGTATGGGGAACATATTTTAAGTAACAAAAACTTAATTACTAGTGAATTAGTAATGATCAAGATGTCACTTTAGTATGGGGAACATATTCTAAGTAACAGAAACTTAATTACTAGTGAATTAGTAATGATCAAGATGTCACTTTAGTATGGGGAACATATTCTAAGTAACAGAAACTCAATTTACAGTAATTTAACACTATGAACACTTGTAGTTTTGTGTGTTGTTATGTAAGAACAGAGCATATTCATGAAGTGTTAGTAAGGGAGAATAACTCTTCTTCTTGTGGTACTACCACCTTATAAAGGCCATACTAAGCAAAGCATATTGAGATGGTACTACTAATAAGCAATACTTCTGAGGTTATGGAGGGAAAACTCATAGTTAATGGCTTACTGGTTGTATAATAAGGCCATGCAGAATAAGGCATTAGTGAGTACGTAATAATGACCAATTAAGAGCCAATATGTTGCTAATTTGCATGCTAATAAGCACCTAATTAATGGTGACTACGTTCCCCATACTAAAGTGTTAAGCTTTTCTACAGTTCACTTAAAACTGACACACTTACTTCAAGAGATTGTTGGAAGGAAGTGTGTGCGATGGGGAGGGGGTGTGGAGGAAGTGCTGTTTAACCGTGTGTGTGTGTGTGTGTGTGTGTGTGTGTGTGTGTGTGTGTCCTCGGCAGTACTTCGTGTTCACAGGCGTGCTGGCCATGGTGACGTGTGCGGTGTTTCTACGGCTGAACTCGGTGCTGAAGCTGGCCGTGCTGCTGGTGATGATCGCCGTCTACTCACTGCTGACGGAGGCTTTCTACACCTCACTGTTCGTACGCTACGACACGGTCCACCACAACACCGAGTGAGTCTGGACACTGATCGCACACACACACACACACACACACACACAGAGAAAAATACAGCATCTCCGTGCATTACAGCGACTGGACCAGTGTAGGTGTTACAGTGCCTTGCTCATGGGCAAATCCACCAGATCTTAACTTGCGATACTCGGTGCTACTCGGTTGCAGGAAATGAGAAACGGGCTGTTTCTGATCTGCTGTTTGGAGTTTTATTGAAAGATGATGGACTGTGAAAGCCACCACAGAGTCTGGACTCGTCTCAGAGACCTGCTGTGGAAACAGGAGACAGAACGGATGTTTTTCCTGTGAATTATAGAAATGATGGACAACTCTCAATAGTATTTAACAGGTTTATCCATCAAGGCTCACAGGCCCTCAACTCTCATCTTCCTCATTTAAAAACTTTGTCAACATAAATTTACAGGCTTTTGGTCCGTAGAATTTTTAAATGTTTTATCCTTTATGTTTCACAGCTTATGTCCACATTTTGCTCATCTTGTAAAACACGTTAAACCCTTCATAAGGTCTCCAGAAATAAAGCTGGGTAATAACAACATCATTTTCATCGTCTACTTATGAAGTTAATTTTCTCCTCTTTGTCCAGCATTACTGATCTGATGACCACACTGAAAGTTGGATTTCTTTCCAACGGACGACTGTAAAGATGTCGGCAGAACATAACTGTTGTTATTATTGTTGTTTATTTTTATTATTATCCAACATTACTGATCTGATGATCAAACTGAAAGTTGGATGTATTTTACAGAAGGTCAGAGATGTCTGCAGAACGTCCCCTCCTACTTTCAGATCTGCTCCATCTTATGTCTGAGGCTCTTCGGTTTGCCGTTCCCATACGAGACGCTCACCGAATGCAGGGTGACAGAACTGGACGTGGCCCAGCCGAAGGTGTCTTTAACGCCTCTCTCGTGTTTTTCTTGGTGCAGAAACTTCCTGGGAACCAAAGAAACGTCCTTGTTGCTGATGGCCATGTTCCTCCTCGCCGTATTCTACCACGGCCAACAGGTAACGTAGACGCCATCTTCCACATTCCCACAATCCTCTGCTGAGGAGCGAATTCAGCTGCAACGCCTGAAACTCTTCAGCAGTTCTGTAGCTGTTCTTTAGCTGTTCTGTAGCTGTTCTTTAGCTGTTCTGTAGCTGTTCTGTAGCGGTTCTGTAGCTGTTCTTTAGCTGTTCTGTAGCTGTTCTTTAGCTGTTCTGTAGCTGTTCTTTAGCTGTTCTTTAGCTGTTCTGTAGCTGTTCTTTAGCTGTTCTTTAGCTGTTCTGTAGCTGTTCTGTAGCTGTTCTTTAGCTGTTCTGTAGCTGTTCTTTAGCTGTTCTTTAGCTGTTCTTTAGCTGTTCTGTAGCTGTTCTTTAGCTGTTCTGTAGCTGTTCTTTAGCTGTAGCTCTTTTCTCCATAACCACAAACATCCCAACTTGTGAAAGCACAGTTGGCTTGATGCTGCAGAACACAAGCAGCGTTTCCACGCGTGTCGGGAAGTAAACCTGCAGGAGTGTAATGTGTTTGTTGAGCCGTGTAAAACACGGGCTGTTGCTAACGGCTGATTGCTAATGACTTGGGCATGAACATTGTTATCGCAACGCCAGCTTGTCATTTGGGTTCAGCCATCTTAATTAGGAACACAGAAAATGAAATTGAAGTCCTGTGTTCAGTCACATGATTAAGGGACTAATTGATACTGAGATTAATCATAAAACTATTTTTCCCATTGCTACGTAGAGCTTTTTAATGTCTTGTGGGCTTATCGCCGTGTCCCCAAAATTAATTTTCATTGTCAAACCGAGTGTGATTAGAACTATTTTTTTTTATCAATACAAAATAAATGGTGCTGTTTTTTTTTGGCCTCTAATGCATTCAAATGACTTTGTGTTAATTGTACCTACTGAAAAGCAATTTGTGTTCCTTATCATCATTTCTTTGTTCCACATGAGACTGATTCTGTTCTCTCGTGTTGCGTAATTGACGTGACCTTCAGCAGTTTTAAATGTGCTGCTGTTTATGAATCACTGGTTGGCTTTTCCATCTGCTAGTGGCAGAAATTACTCAGATGGAACAAGTTGTTCCCTCCCCTCCATTTATCCTTTTTGTTTTTTTAATTTTCCCCACCTTTTCTCCCCAATTGTATCCGGCCAATTACCCCACTCTTCCGAGTCGTCCCGGTCGCTGCTCCACCCCCTCTGCCGATCCGGGAAGGGTTGCAGACCACCACATGCCTCCTCCAATACATGTGGAGTCACCAGCCGCTTCTTTTCACCTGACAGTGAGGAGTTTCACCAGGGGGACGTAGCACGTTGGAGGATCACACTGTTCCCCCCAGTTCCCCCTCCCCCCCGAACAGGCGCCCCGACCGACCAGAGGAGGTGCTAGTGCAGCGACCAGGACACATACCCACATCCACCCACAGACACGGCCAATTGTGTTTGTAGGGAGGCCCGACCAAGCCGGAGGCAATGTGGGAATTCGAACTGGCAATCCCCGGTACCAACATGGGGATCAAATCCCCATGTTGGTAGGTAATGGAATAGACCGCCACGTCACCCGGACGCCACTCCATTTATTCTTAAAGTGGTTTGTTAATGGAAAGATGCACACAGGGAGTTTTGCTGACTAGTAAGAGATGGCTCTTTTTCTTTCCTGTTTCCTGTTTTTTTTTCTCATTCACAGGGCTGCTTTATGACATCTGTCTGAGAAGAATGTGAGACATGTGAAGCTGAATTTTGAATATGACCCAAATATCGACACTTGGAATAAAAGTGTGAATGTCAGGCACCTGTGTTGAATATAACATCATATAAGATCAGTGTATTTCTTTAAAATTCAATGCAATTTGCATTACAATAAGATAAAGTGCACAAAAAAGTAGCTAATGACCAAAGAAGAAAATAGACAGAAAATGAAAAACAGAAAGAAAAGAGATAAAAAATAAAATGAATTAAAAACATTTAAACGTGACAGATCAAACACTAGCAGAGTCACAAAAAAACAAGTCTTTCACAATTCCACAGCACCAAACCAAAACAGACATGTGGGCGGGGCATCTCCCCTTCAGCACTCCCCGATTTGTTTCCCCCTGTCCAACACTCCGCTCTCTCATTGGCTGCTGCAGCTCTCTGTTTACATTTGGATCTTTGACCAGATCACATGACAGGAGTTCATCACGACTTGTCCAGATTTGAAAGACAAATTTAAAGAATGGGTGCAGCTGGTCGGACAGTAGATCCAGAGGTGAAGGATTTAAGTTCCTCACCTTCCCTCAAGACAATCGGCTCTGTGCATAACTGTGGTTCACTGACTTCCACTTTCTACTGCGGCGGTCATGCCAGTTTCCTGTTTGTTGGCATGTGCTATTGACAATGGCATATTTTTCATGATGCCTGCAAGATTTACCATGGATAAATGTCAACGACATGCACACAACTGTCCACAAACTTTCACCTGCACCTCCTAGCAAACGGGTGAACCGTTTCAAGTTGTACATATCAAGTTACGTCCACAATTATGAGGATGAGCAGATGGACGGATGGATGGACAGAATTGACGACAGTTATGCACAGAGCCGATTTGATACTCCTGTTAGACGAGTCAGAAAGAAGGAGGTATGACAATAATGGATGCATTTTGCTTCTGATCCACTGTAAATTAGAATCTTCTTTGCCATATCGCAATGCTGGATTTCAAACAGTGGTTCAAGTGTCCTTATTTCAGTGTCTTTATCTTGGTGGTTTCCAGCTGGAGTACACGGCGCGACTGGACTTCCTGTGGCGAGTCCAGGCGAAGGAGGAGATAAACGAGATGAAGGAGCTTCGGGAACACAACGAGAACATGCTCCGGAACATCCTGCCCAGCCATGTCGCCCGACACTTCCTGGAGAAGGACCGCGACAACGAGGTTTGGATTAGCCCTCCGTTTCATTTCCAAGCGATAAGTAACTGCAAGTCAGAGATGACGCTGGATGATGGGGCATTTCTAGAAACTGGCATTTTGAAAGCAGAATGGGAGGCTCAGATGTAATGGCTGTAGGGTAACATCAGTACGTCTTGACTCAGTTGAGGGTTAAACACAAACAACAGCCCATAGTGAAGACAGACGTACCATGAGAGCACTGACTGGTTAACGTTCCATCACTTCAGTCTCTCTTTCAGATTGTAGTGTTACTGAAAGGTCAACAAAACAGCCCAGTTCAGATAGATCGCAGCCCCATCTGAGATTTAAAGATATGCCAGAATCTGGGGAAAATGTTGGGATGGGCTACAGGTATCAAACCACGGGCCAGTTTTTTTTTTACCTTTGGGAAAAGCCCAGTCTACTGAGTGTATGTGCACTAGATGATTAGACAAAGATGGCACATCAGACACTTAACGGTCATACTAATTGTCAATCACTCGCAAAAGTTATATTTTAAACCAACAGGTGGCAATGCAACATTTTGGGCACCAACCGCCATTAAAAAAAGAAAAGAAAAATACTCTCAGAAACTCTTGTCAGCCAATGAGACATTAGAGCGCATCAAACATGGCAGTTGACAGTCTGAAAAGAACCGCCGAGCTGTTTGTACGTGCACTGATTTTTAGTGGAACCCCCCCCCCAAAAAAAACCCCAAATATTCATTCATTTATTCATCATCAGCTGCTTCTCCGGGGTCGGGTCGCAGTGGCAGCAAGCTAAGTAGGGCACTCCAGATGTCCCGTTCCGGAGCAACACCCTCCAGCTCCTCCTGGGGGATCCCAAGGCATTCCCAGGCCAGATTGGACATGTAGTCCCTCCAGCGAGTTCTGGGTCTACCCCGGGGTCTCCTCCCACTTGGACGTGCCCAGAAAACCCCCAAAGGAAGGCACCCAGGAGGCATGCTGATCAGATGCCCGAACCAGCTCAACTGGCTCCTTTCGACACGAAGGAGCAGCGGCTCTACTCCGAGCTCCCTCCGGATGTCCGAGCTCCTCACCCTATCTCTAAGGCTGACCCCAGACACCCTACGGAGGAAACTCATTTCAGCCGCTTGTATCCGCGATCTCACCCTTTTGGTCACTACCCAAAGCTCATGACCATAGGTGAGGGTTGGAAGGAAGACTGACTGGTAAATTGAGAGCTTTGCCTTCCGGCTCAGCTCCCTCTTCACCACAACGATCCGGTACAACGTCCACATTACTGCTGATGCTGCACCAATCCGCCTGTCAATCTCCCACTCCATCCTACCCTCACTCCTGAACAAGACCCCGAGATACTTGAGCTCCTTCACTTGAGGCAAAACTTGAGGCCTCAAAAACCCAAATAACAATAAATTTTAAAAAATCATTAATGTAGAACTTGTTTGTTGCCAACCTGCCATTCTATCTTTGAAAACGCCTCTTTGTCTGGCTCCATCTTTGATGTGTCTCTTCATTTCCCCAGTGGTAAGGTTTGGTGATCTCTGGTCTCATGGAGAATAGTGTGATGGTGTTTGTGGAGTGGTTAACAGATGATCTTGCCATCAGGACGACAGAATGAAGACCATTTAACAGGTCTTCGTGAAGGGTTACTGATGGGTTATAAGTCTGGGAAGAGTTAATGCGGCACAAAAACAAAAACAAGTGTCAGCTGTTGCGAAAGTTAAAAAGCTGTTTAGGTGAGTCATGGCTGACTCCATAAACGCCAGATAAGCAGAGACGACAGACGGAGGTAAGGGGGGAATGTGCTCTGGGAAAATATTCAAGTCACATTTTTCTGCCTCCACTGCTGGTAAACAAGAGATGTGATTTGGTTCTTCTCCCTCCTCGCCGTTTCATCTCCATCGCGTTTAACATCAACTTCCTCAACAGACCTTTAACCTTTACTGCTCATTACAACCTGCTGCCAAACACCTCCACGTTACAAAGACCAAGAGACTCCATGACTGCCCTTCATCCACTTCTACATGGAGGAGAGAGAGGACTGCCCTTCATCCACCTCTACATGGAGGAGAGAGAGGACTGCCCTTCTTCCACCTCTATATGGAGGACAGAGAGGACTGCCCTTCATCCACCTCTACATGGAGAAGAGAGAGGACTACCCTTCATCCACCTCTACATGGAGGACAGAGAGGACTGCCCTTCATCCACCTCTACATGGAGGAGAGAGAGGACTACCCTTCATCCACCTTTACATGGAGGAGAGAGAGGACTGCCCTTCATCCACCTCTACATGGAGGAGAGAGAGGACTGCCCTTCTTCCACCTCTATATGGAGGAGAGAGAGGACTGCCCTTCCACCTCTACATGGAGGAGAGAGAGGACTGCCCTTCATCCACCTCTACATGGAGGAGAGAGAGGACTGCCCTTCATCCACCTCTACATGGAGGACAGAGAGGACTGCCCTTCATCCACCTCTACATGGAGGAGAGAGAGGACTGCCCTTCTTCCACCTCTACATGGAGGACAGAGAGGACTGCCCTTCATCCACCTCTACATGGAGGACAGAAAGGACTGCCCTTCATCCACCTTTACATGGAGGAGAGAGAGGACTGCCCTTCATCCACCTTTACATGGAGGAGAGAGATGACTGCCCTTCATCCACCTCTACATGGAGGACAGAGAGGACTGCCCTTCATCCACCTTTACATGGAGGAGAGAGAGGACTGCCCTTCATCCACCTCTACATGGAGGAGAGAGAGGACTGCCCTTCATCAACATCTACATGGAGGAGAGAGAGGACTGCCCTTCTTCCACCTCTACATGGAGGACAGAGAGGACTGCCCTTCATCCACCTCTACATGGAGGAGAGAGAGGACTGCCCTTCATCCACCTCTACATGGAGGAGAGAGAGGTCTGCCCTTCCACCTCTACATGGAGGACAGAGAGGACTGCCCTTCTTCCACCTCTACATGGAGGACAGAGAGGACTGCCCTTCATCCACCTCTACATGGAGGACAGAGAGGACTGCCCTTCATCCACCTCTACATGGAGGAGAGAGAGGACTGCCCTTCATCCACCTCTACATGGAGGAGAGAGAGGACTGCCCTTCTTCCAACTCTACATGGAGGAGAGAGAAGACTGCCCTTCTTCCACCTCTACATGGAGGAGAGAGAGGACTGCCCTTCATCCACCTCTACATGGAGGACAGAGAGGACTGCCCTTCTTCCACCTCTACATGGAGGACAGAGAAGACTGCCCTTCTTCCACCTCTACATGGAGGAGAGAGAAGACTGCCCTTCATCCACCTCTACATGGAGGAGAGAGAGGACTGCCCTTCCACCTCTACATGGAGGACAGAGAGGACTGCCCTTCCACCTCTACATGGAGGAGAGAGAGGACTGCCCTTCATCCACCTCTACATGGAGGACAGAGAGGACTGCCCTTCATCCACCTCTACATGGAGGAGAGAGAGGACTGCCCTTCATCCACCTCTACATGGAGGACAGAGAGGACTGCCCTTCATCCACCTCTACATGGAGGACAGAGAGGACTGACCTTCATCCACCTGTACATGGAGGAGAGAGTGGACTGCCCTTCATCCACCTGTACATGGAGGATTGAGAGGACTGCCCTTCCACCTCTACATGGAGGAGAGAGAGGACTGCCCTTCATCCACCTCTACATGGAGGAGAGAGAGGACTGCCCTTCCACCTCTACATGGAGGAGAGAGAGAGAGATGGAGAGAGTGATAAAACAGAGGGAGAGGTGGAGAGAGAAAGAGATGACGAGAGAAAGATAAAACAGAGCGAGAGAGAGGTGGAGAGATGGAGGACGCAGGTAAGCTGTGGGTGGTGCTGGGAGGGGGGCCAGCGGCGAGCATTGCAGCAAGATTTATATTTTCCTGCCACAACCTGAGAGACAGTGGGGGACGGCACCTATTGCTGCTGGCTTTGTTTGATATCATAATCATTGTTGTTGTTGCTGTTATTATTATAATCATTGTTGTTGCTGTTATTATTATAATCATTGTTGTTGCTGTTATTATTATAATCATTGTTGTTGCTGTTCTTATTATAATCATCGTTGTTGTTGTTATTATTATAATCATTGTTGTTGCTGTTCTTATTATAATCATTGTTGTTGCTGTTATTATTATAATCATTGTTGTTGCTGTTCTTATTATAATCATTGTTGTTGTTGCTGTTATTATTATAATCATTGTTGTTGTTGCTGTTATTATTATAATCATTGTTGTTGCTGTTCTTATTATAATCATTGTTGTATTGTGTTGTTGTTGTTTTACATGCTTTGGCAATATGTACACGTATGTCATGCCAATAAAGCACATATTGAATTGAATTGAATTGAATTAAAACAGAGAGAGATGGAGAGATAAAGATAAAACAGAGCGAGAGAGAGGTGGAGAGAGAGAAAGCAGAGAGAGCTGGCACGAGATGGAGAGCAAAAGAGATGACAGAAAACAGAGATGTGAGAGAAAGATAAAACAGCAGGAGAGAGGGATGGAGAAAGATAGAGAAAACAGAGATGAGAGAGATGGAGGGAGGTACAGAGCGAGATGGAGAGCGAGAGAGGTGGACAGAGAGAGAGAGAGAATGGAGTAATTGAAGGGTTCAGTCCACCCATGTTGGTTGTTGTGGTTGTGTGCGTGTGATGGGAGCTTAATAACACCTTGACAGTAGGTTTGTTTGTCCCTGCTGGGGGTGACTCAGGTTCTGCTCTGCTGCCCAAGTCTTTTTTTTTCTCCTCTCACGTTTTCTTTTGAATCCTCCACCATTGTCAGCGAGCCAAAAAAGTTAGTATCTCGCTTTTTCTTCAGAGTTTAAACTCCATTCAGCTTTTCTTTCTTTTTGTTTTTTGTGTTTGGAGTTTTTCTCCGCAATTGTACCCAGCCAACTACCCCACTCCTCCGAGCCATCCCGGTCTCTGCTCCACCCCCTCTGCTGACCCGGGGAGGGCTGCAGACCACCACACGCCTCCTCCCATACATGTGGAGTCACCAGCCGCTTCTTTCACCTGACAGTGAGGAGTTTCACCAGAGGGATGTAGCGCGTGGGAGGATCACAATATTCCCCCCAGTTTCCCCTCCCCCAAACAGGCGCCCCAACTGACCAGAGGAGGCGCTAGTGCAGTGACCAGAACACATACCCACATCCGGCTTCCAAGCAGGTAGACACATTCATTGTCCATTTCACTAAAACAGTGGAATAAGTTCAGAAAACGGCCTCACTTTACTGTAATGCAGCCTTTAAGACCAGGGAATGACAGCATTTAAGTTACATCACCATATTACCACAACCACAACCCCCTACACATATAGTGTCACATCATAATATGTACATACTAGAGGAACCCCGCTACAATGTAGCGGTTTGGTTCTCCACCCGACTAAATCTCCCTCCTCTTCATCCTGCCAGCTAACCGCCTTCCCCCTGCTCCTAAACCCCCCCCCACTCCAACTCCCCCCCCCCAAATGCTCAGATTCATCTGAAATGCCGAGAAAAGTGGTTTACCCCCCCCCACTCCAACTCCCTCCCCCCAAATACTCAGAATCATCTGAAATAGAAGAACCCCGCTACAAGTCTAAATCTCCCTCCTCTTCATCCTGCCAGCTAACCGCCTTCCCCCTGCCCCTAAACCCCCCCCACTCCAACTCCCCCCCCCCAAATGCTCAGATTCATCTGAAATGCCGAGAAAAGTGGTTTACCCCCCCCACTCCAACTCCCTCCCCCCAAATACTCAGAATCATCTGAAATAGAAGAACCCCGCTACAAGTCTAAATCTCCCTCCTCTTCATCCTGCCAGCTAACCGCCTTCCCCCTGCCCCTAAACCCCCCCCCACTCCAACCCCCCCCCAAATGCTCAGAATCATCTGAAATGCCGAGAAAAGTGGTTTTTAGCCATTTTTAGAAAATGCATATTTTTCATAATCATTATAATTATTTTAGTTTTCTGCTATTTTTCTGGTCCTCTCTGGAACAATACCTACCACCTCCAAAAAAAAATGAGGATCATAAATGCATTTTTGCAAAAATGCATTTATTTGGCATAATGCCAAAACATTTCTAAGTCCCAGAAATTTTTTTTTATATAGGTGAAAAAATCAGAGATGCTCAGAATCATCTGGAATGCCGAGAAAAGTGGTTTTTAGCCATTTTTAGAAAAATGCACATTTTGCGTATTTATGCATAATTAATTATGCATAATTTTAATGTTCTGCTATTTTTTATAGGTGCCCCCGATCATCCCCAATAACCTCCAAAAAGAATCAAGGCCCCAAGTGCTTTAGCTGGGCCGTTTATAGACCCTCACACAGACACACACCACACACCAGACACACATGGTGACAATACAGGAGTAGATTATGTCAACACACTGACCAGATCTAGCTAACATCCGAATCTTAAATCATCATAACACCAACATGAAAACCACTCGTCATGTGGGTGTCCGTGTTATCCAGTCAAACACAAATGACTGTGACAGTGATACATCTGGCCTGTGACACAACCTGACGGTCAACGCTACCATCCTAAAGACTTACATGCAACACTTGTCCTTCTTAATACTCTCCATTGCTGACTTTCATTTAATCATTTGGGGGGGGGGCTTTTTCTCCCCAGTTGTATCCAGCCAATTAACCCAGTCTTCCGAGCCGTTCCGGTCCCTGCTCCACCCCCTCTGCCGATCTGGGGAGGGCTGCAGACTACCACATGCCTCCTCCCATACATGTGGAGTCACCAACCGCTTCTTTTCACCTGACAGTGAGGAGTTTCACCAGGGGGACGTAGCACGTGGGAGGATCACACTATTCCCCCCAGTTCCCCCTCCCCCCCGAACGGGTGCCCCTACCAACCAGAGGAGGCGCTAGTGCAGTGACCAGAACACATACCCACATCTGGCTTCTCACCCACAGACACGGCCAGTTGTGTCTGTAGGGACGCCCCACCAAGCCGGGGGTAACATTGAAGATCCCCGTGTTGGCGGGCAACGGAATAGACCGCCACACTACCCGGATGCCCCATTGGTGACATATTTATGACCAATCCACGAATCTCCACATCGTGATCGCCGAGGCGGCACGGTGGCCTAGTGGTTAGCACGGCTGCTTCACAGCAAGAAGGTCCTGGGTTTGAACCCCAGACCGTTTTCTGTGTGGAGTGTGCATGTTCTCCCCGTGTCTGCGTGGGTTTCCTCCGGGTGCTCCGGATCCTCCCACCGTCAAAAAGACATGCATGTTACGGTTAATACTCCTGCCTGTGCCCCTGAGCAAGGATATGGAAAGAAGAACCTGAGTTGGTCCCATGGCCCCACTGCTCCTGTACCATAGGATGGGGTACATGCAGAGGATGGATTTCATTGTAACCTGTACAATGAGAAAATAAAGTGGCTTTCTTCTTCTTCTTCTTCTTCTTCTTCTTCTTCTTCTTCTTCTTTAGCCGTGTGGGATGTGGATGGTTGGTGTCTGGTAGGACTATGCCAGGAAAAACGACAGGTTTTATATGTTTTCCATCTTCATCACAGCAGCCAAATGAGGAAGAAGGCAGGTAGTGTTGAGTTTGAGGAAGGAGTGACGGTGTTGTGTCTAACCAGCAAGAACAAGCTGGTAGAAGACCTTCACCAACAGGTAGTACTACAGATAGTACTACATCAATAAGTACTACAGATAGTACTACATCAATAAGTAAAGCTCAGGTTCAGCCAGGTTCTCTGGTTTGTTTCTGACACAACAGCCCTGCTGACTCATTCAGTATGGGTGGAGCTCAGACAACACCCACCTCACCACCACCTACACAGGACCTCCTCACCTCACCTCACCCATCCCGTGACCTCTCGAGAGGTCGTCGGGGCTCCGCTGTTGGATCCGCAACCAGACCTCGCCATCTGTCTGTCCTCAACTGCCCTCTGTAAGCCGGCAAAGTCGAGGCCTGTCCACTCTCTGACGCTACATAGCCGTCGCTTCTTCCGTCTCCCTCGTCTTCGCCCGCCCCTCACTCCGCCTTGCAGGAGGTCTCGGCAAGGCCGGGACTTCTCGAGATGGGACCCTACCGTTTCAGTTTTACCTTCTCGACGATTGTCAACAAGTCTTCATGTGTAATCCTTCTTCTCACTCTCCATCGGTAACGTGGTCTCTACACGAGATGCCCTAGGAGGCCCACACAGGACAGGCACTGTGAAACCCGAAACGAGGACCTTCGGGGTTTCAGACTGAATATACAGTCTGAGTCAGACCGTTTCATTCATAAATCTTCCCATACAGTTCTGACGGTCGGCCCGTGGAATAAAAAGGTGAGGGTGTCCTCAGAAAACTCCTCAACCATTTACTGCTTTAATTTTCCTTCGCCCCTCGAACAAAAGACGCCGTGGCCTCTGAATTATGGATGTCAGGAGAGGAGCGCAGATATCATTCTGCTGCTGCTGCTGCTGCTGCTGCCGCGTCTTTTCTTAATTAAGAAAGGGTCCAATTAAAAATGCAGGTCAGCCCCTAATCACATGTCCCATTATTAATCAGGCTGCTTATTGTTCCGTCATTTAGACACCCAGCAAGGCTTGTGTGTATGTGTGTGTGTGTGTGTGTGTGTCCCGGTCGCTGCTCCACCCTCTCTGCTAATCTGGGGGGGGGGGGGGGGGCCGATCCGGGAAGGGTTGCAGACCACCACATGCCTCCTCCCATACATGTGGAGTCACCAGCCGCTTCTTTTCACCTGACAGTGAGGAGTTTCACCAGGGGGACGTAGCGCGTGGGAGGATCACGCTATTCCCCCCAGTCCCCCCCCCCCGAACAGGCGCCCCGACCGACCAGAGGAGGCGCTAGTGCAGCGACCCACATCCGGCTTCCCACCCGCAGACACGGACAATTGTGTCTGTAGGGACGCCCCACCAAGCCGGAGGTGACGCGGGGATTCGAACCGGCGATCCCCATGTTGGTAGCCAACTGAATAGACTGGCATTGTATAACTGATGGCTTCAGAATATCTCAGTAACGGGCGTTAAATGTCAGTATGAGTTCTGTACAACAGTACACAACCACCACATACGGGACAGTAGTCAGAAAACCCTACAGGACACAATCATCAGTTATTCAGCTTTTACCATCCACTTACAAACACGCCAGTCCGTGAATAACCCCTTCAGACACATTCAGATACACTCCACCTGTATCACTCCACCTGTATCACCCCACCTGTATCACCCCACCTGTATCACTCCATCTGTATCACTCCATCTGTATCACCCCACCTGTATCACCCCACCTGTATCACCCCACCTGTATCACTCCACCTGTATCGCCCCACCTGTATCACTCCACCTGTATCACTCCACCTGTATCACCCCACCTGTATCGCCCCACCTGTATCACTCCACCTGTATCGCCCCACCTGTATCGCCCCACCTGTATCACCCCAACTGTATTACTCCACCTGTATCGCCCCACCTGTATCACCCCACCTGTATTGCTCCACCTGTATCGCCCCACCTGTATCACTCCACCTGTATCACCCCACCTGTATCACTCCGCCTGTATTACTCCACCTGTATCGCTCCACCTGTATCGCCCCACCTGTATCACCCCACCTGTATCACGGCGTTAACCGACAACATGACAGGAAGGTGACTTACTCCAGCATTATTAATTCATCTAATTGAGCTACACATGTCAATTATTCATCCATTATTAAATTTGTCCATGATTGGTGTGACTTGACACCGTCTGGTGCCGTGTCAAAAGGAGCAGAATTCTAATGGAGGCTCAAGAGTGCCTCTTAGTGGTGCAGACTGTGAACAGCAACAACAGCAAATGACTGACAGCTGGAAAATCTCTGGTCCGGGTGTAAACAACAAGTGACGCCCTTATTTACAACAGCTGCTGTCAGCGTGCCCTCGAGCAAGGCACTAAACCATCTGAGTGCTCAATTTGGGCCGACAGCACTGATTTTTGTTTTCGTGAGATTAACACACACGCACGCACACACACACACACACACACACACACACACACAAGTGACTCTTCCCCCAGTCTCTTTGTACAAACCCGTGTGTAGTCAGCAGACTTGTGTGTTTGGATGTGTGTGTGTGTGTCTTCGCGACTGAATCATGTTGAGAAAACAGAACTTGATGAGGGAGTCTATGAATATTCGGCCCTGCCAATCATGTCACAGTGACTTACATGGCAGCCATTTGTCTCTTGGACCCCCAGTGTTGCTGACATCTCATATCATCTTCAGCCGCCTCTCCGGGGTCGGGTCACGGTGGCAGCAAGCTAAGTAGACCACTCCAGACGTCCCTCTCCCCAGCAACGCCCTGCAGCTCCTCCTGGGGGATCCCAAGGAGTTCCCAGGCTAGACTGGACATGTAGTCCCTCCAGTGAGTTCTGGGTCTACTCCGGGGTCTCCTCCCAGTTGGCCATGCCTGGTAAACCTCCAAAGGAAGGTGCCCAGGAGGCATCCTGATCAGATGCCTGAACCACCTCAACTGGCTCCTTTCAGCGAGAAGGAGCAGCGGCTCTGCTCCAAGCTCCCTCCGGATGTCCGAGCTCCTCACCCTATCTCTAAGGCTGAGCCCAGACACCCTACGGAGGAAACTCATTTCAGCCGCTTGTATCCACGATCTCACCCTTTCGGTCACTACCCAAAGCTCATGACCATAGGTGAGGATTGGAAGGAAGACTGACTGGTAAATTGAGAGCTTTGTCTTTCGGCTCAGCTCCCTCTTCACCACAACGGTCCGGTACAACGTCCACATTACTGCTGATGCTGCACCAATCCACCTGTCAATCTCCCGCTCCATCCTACCCTCACTCCTGAACAAGACCCCGAGACACTTGGACTCAAGGCTGAGCCCAGAGACCCTACGGAGGAAACTCATTTCAGCCGCTTGTATCCACGATCTCGCCCTTTCGGTCACTACCCAAAGCTCATGACCATAGGTGAGGGTTGGGAGGAAGACTGACTGGTAAATTGAGAGCTTTGTCTTCCGGCTCAGCTCCCTCTTCACCACAACGGTCCGGTACAACGTCCACATTACTGCTGATGCTGCACCAATCCACCTGTCAATCTCCCGCTCCATCCTACCCTCACTCCTGAACAAGACCCCGAGACACTTGAACTCCTTCGGTTGAGGCAACAACTCATCCCCAACCCTTGGGGAGCAATCCACCATTTTCCGGTAGAGGACCATGGCCTCAGACCTGGAGGTGCTGACTCTCATCCCGACCATTTCACTCTCAGCTGCAAACCGCCCCAGTGCAGAGCTGGAGGTCACGTTCTGATGAAGCCAAAAAAACCACTTCACAGCTGACGTTGCAATGCAACTAAAATCAGTAGGATTCACTGCAGACTCGTCGTGCGCAACACCTGCTGCCTTCATATGTCACATTTCGCTCACAGCCGCCGTGTTCGGCTGCCGTAGTTATGCTGTGAGCGAACGTTGCTCTTGTCAGCATCTCATTGTGGCTGGTAACCACAGAAGCACGGTAATAATCTCACGCTTCAAGGATTCAGAACAGAGAAGATGTTTTTTTTTGTTTTTCCCCCCCTCAGGGGACGTCTCCCGTCCAATCCAGTCCGCTCAGATATTCCGTTTTCCGCCCAAATAAAACTGGGTGAGGAAGACCTGCCACCGTCAACTTCAAACACCGCCCACTGGAGGTGCACACACAAAAAAGAGAAAGAAAAGGAAATTCAAAGTCTCCCTCTTTCATGTTGCTCTCAGGAGCTGTACTCCCAGTCCTACGACGCCGTGGGCGTCATGTTCGCCTCCATCCCGGGCTTCGCCGACTTCTACTCACAGACGGAGATGAACAACCAGGGCGTGGAGTGCCTCCGGCTCCTCAACGAGATCATCGCCGACTTTGATGAGGTAAGCAACATCTGAGGGATGGTGGCGGGTGTGTGTGTCTGTGTGTGTGTGTGTGTGTGTGTGTGTGTGTGTGTGTGTGTGTGTGTTCTTTCATGTTGGCAGAAGTAACATGACAGTATTACTTCCTGGTCACATCAAGCCCAGTCTAGTGAACCGTCACAGCCTGTGATCAACATGCATTAATTAAACTTGCCAATTAGTTTCCGCGGAAATGAAATCCCGCTCGTTGCCAGTCGTTATGTTTGCCATGTTGGCGGGTTTACACGGAGACTGTAGTGACAGACTGGCCCACAGGAAGTGGTGGTCTCAAGTCGCCGCCGAAGGGCGTTCTGTGACAGAAATGTCAGCGTCACCCGCGAGGTGGCGGCCCAACAGACAACAGCTGAGCTCCTCCACAGCACTCAGGGCAGGCCTGGCCTGCTCCAGACTGGGACAGACTTGTCTTTTAACCGCCTGGATACACACCGCCACACAGACACACACACCACCAGACAGATAGACACACACACCGCCACACAGACACACACACCACCACCAGAGAGACACACACCACCACACAGACACACACACCACCAGACAGACACACACACCACCACCAGAGAGACACACACACCACCAGACAGATAGACACACACATCACCACACAGACACACACACCACCACCAGAGAGACACACACACCACCAGACAGATAGACACACACACCGCCACACAAACACACACACCACCAGACAGATAGACACACACACCACCAGAGACAGACACACACACCACCAGAGAGACACACACACCACCAGACAGATAGACACACACACCACCACACAGACACACACACCACCAGAGAGACACACACACCACCAGACAGATAGACACACACACCGCCACACAGACACACACACCACCAGACAGATAGACACACACACCGCCACACAGACACACACACCACCAGAGAGACACACACACCACCACACAGACACACACACCACCAGACAGAGAGACACACACACCGACAGAGAGACACACACACACCACCAGAGGGACACACACACCACCAGAGAGACACACACACCACCAGAGAGACACACACACACCACCAGAGACAGACACACACACCACCAGAGAGACACACACACTGACAGATAGACACACACACTGACAGAGAGACACACACACCACCAGACAGATAGACACACACACCACCAGAGAGACACACACTGACAGATAGACACACACACCGCCACACAGACACACACACCGCCAGACAGATAGACACACACACCACCAGAGAGACACACACATACCACCAGAGAGACACACACACCACCAGAGAGACACACACACCACCAGAGAGACACACACACACCACCAGAGAGACACACACACCACCAGAGAGACACACACACCACCAGAGAGACACACACACCACCAGAGAGACACACACATACCACCAGAGAGACACACACACCACCAGAGAGACACACACACCACCAGAGAGACACACACACACCACCAGAGAGACACACACACCGACAGAGAGACACACACACCGACAGATAGACACACACACCACCAGAGAGACACACACACTGACAGATAGACACACAATAGACACACACACCACCACAGAGACACACACACTGACAGAGAGACACACACACTGACAGAGAGACACACACACCACCAGAGAGACACACACACTGACAGATAGACACACAATAGACACACACACCACCACAGAGACACACACACTGACAGAGAGACACACACACTGACAGAGAGACACACACACCACCAGAGAGACACACACACTGACAGATAGACACACACCCCACCAGAGAGACACACACGCTGACAGATAGACACACACACCACCAGAGAGACACACACACCAACAGATAGACACACACACCACCAGACAGATAGACACACACACCACCACAGAGACACACACACTGACAGAGAGACACACACACCACCAGAGAGACACACACGCTGACAGATAGACACACACACCACCAGAGAGACACACACGCTGACAGATAGACACACACACCATCAGACAGATAGACACACACACCACCACAGAGACACACACACTGACAGATAGACACACACACCACCAGACAGATAGACACACACACCACCACAGAGACACACACACTGACAGATAGACACACACACCACCAGACAGATAGACACACACACCACCAGATAGACACACACACCAACAGATAGACACACACACCACCAGACAGATAGACACACACACCACCACAGAGACACACACACTGACAGATAGACACACACACCACCACAGAGACACACACACTGACAGATAGACACACACACCACCAGAGAGACACACACGCTGACAGATAGACACACACACCACCAAACAGACACACACACTGACAGATAGACACACACACCACCAGAGAGACACACACACTGACAGATAGACACACACCCCACCAGAGAGACACACACGCTGACAGATAGACACACACACCACCAGAGAGACACACACACACCACCAGAGAGACACACACACCAACAGATAGACACACACACCACCAGACAGATAGACACACACACCACCACAGAGACACACACACTGACAGAGAGACACACACACCACCAGAGAGACACACACGCTGACAGATAGACACACACACCACCAGAGAGACACACACGCTGACAGATAGACACACACACCACCAGACAGATAGACACACACACCACCACAGAGACACACACACTGACAGATAGACACACACACCACCAGACAGATAGACACACACACCACCACAGAGACACACACACTGACAGATAGACACACACACCACCAGACAGATAGACACACACACCACCAGATAGACACACACACCAACAGATAGACACACACACCACCAGACAGATAGACACACACACCACCAGATAGACACACACACCAACAGATAGACACACACACCACCAGACAGATAGACACACACACCACCACAGAGACACACACACTGACAGATAGACACACACACCACCACAGAGACACACACACTGACAGATAGACACACACACCACCAGAGAGACACACACGCTGACAGATAGACACACACACCACCAAACAGACACACACACTGACAGATAGACACACACACCACCAGACAGATACACACACTGACAGATAGACACACACACCACCAAACAGACACACACACTGACAGATAGACACACACACCACCAGACAGATACACACACTGACAGATAGACACACACGCTGACAGATAGACACACACACCACCAAACAGACACACACACTGACAGATAGACACACACACCACCAGACAGATACACACACTGACAGATAGACATACACACTGCCAGACAGACACACACACTGACAGATAGACACACAGACAGAGGCTGGCAGACCCACACACACATAGACACACGGGAAAACAAACAGACAGACAGACACAGGCTGACAGACAGATACACAGACAAACACACAAACAGGCTGACAGACAGACAGACACACACACACACAGATAGACACACCACCAGACAGACAGACAGGCAGACAGACAGACAGACACAGGCTGACAGACAGATACACAGACAAACACACAAACAGGCTGACAGACAGACAGACACAGGCTGACAGACAGATACACAGACAAACACACAAACAGGCTGACAGACAGACAGACACACACACACACACACACACACGGACAGAGGCAGACAGACGGATACTTGCAGAGCGTCAGTTTGCAGATGGCGGCACGGTGGCCCAGTGGTCAGCACTGTTGCCTCACAGCAAGAAGGTCCTGGGTTCGAACCCCGGGCCGTCCCAGGTCCTTTCTGTGTGGAGTTTGCATGTTCTCCCGTGTCTGCGTGGGTTTCCTTCAGGTGCTCCGGTTTCCTCCCACCATCAAAAAGACATGCATGTTAGGGTTAATACTCCTGTCTGTGCCCCTGAGCAAGGCAGTGGAAAGAAGAACTGGAGGTGGTCCCCGGGTGCTACAGCTGCCCGCTGCTCCTATACGATGGGATGGTTACATGCAGAGAACACACTCACTGTAACCTGTACAATGACAAAAATAAAATAAAAATAAACTTTAATGTGTAATTTGATGAGGGCCGCACTGAAATACTGCAGCAGATACCAGGGGGCCTCATGTATCAGTCGTTACTATGGGCAAATTTGTGCGTACACACCCATGGAATTTTTTAGCCCTCAAGATTGTCTGACAGTCAGCAGCAGAGCATGATGGGTATTTGTAGTTCCTTCCTCCTAACAGCTGTTGTCTACCTCTTGCAACCAGCAGTCACCCAGGCCTGCAGAGACCTCAGTGTTAGCCAGCCGCTGTCTAAATTCAGGGGTTACCCGGGTTCTACACTGGTCTCTGAGACAAACTGCAGGGCTACAAATTCCCATGGGTGTGTGCGCACACATTTGCCCATAGTAACGACTGATACATGAGGCCCCTGGGGTGCAAATGAATGAGCAAAAAAAATCCTTGTGTCACGATTGATGGTGGGACAATACCCGGTGACGTAATCAGGATTCACATTTAACCACGACCCAAAGTCAACCTGAAGCAAAACCAGTTTATTGCCCTGAGAAACACTACAGACACACACAAGTGGATTAGTTTTACTGGGAGCAGTACTACTGCGGGTACTACCAAGTGGTACTTCTGTTCCACTTGTCAACAAACTGTGACAGGCGTTGATTAAATGAGAAAACGAAGAGAAAGAACTCTCAGTAGGTGGATCAAGCTGACCTTTGTGCGGGAAAACTCGTGGTCATCCGACCATTATTCGTCATTATCGTTATTATATGATCATTATTCGATCAATTTAACTCTTATTCATGAATAAGTGACTAACTAATTAGTTACTTATTGGTTGCTAATGAATGGAATACGTTTTTGTCCCTCTCTTGTGTCCATAGCTGCTTGGTGAGGATCGTTTCCAAGACATTGAGAAGATCAAGACGATCGGCAGCACTTACATGGCCGTCTCCGGACTCTCGCCAGAAAAACAGGTGAGACGAAGGTCCCCTGCAGGGACAGCTCCCAGCAGAAAGCTGTTCCTCTGTTTGGGTTCATTTTTCCATGTGATAAACACACAAATACCCAGAGAACCAAGTTATGTGTCCTGATCGCTACACTAGCGCCTCCAAGAAATAAAGAAATAAAGACATATCATACAGTAAAGCCTAAAGTTAACCAGAGGTAGACATTTAGAAGATGGATGGATCCATCCATTATCCGAGCCGCTTATCCTGCTCTCAGGGTCACGGGGGGATGCTGGAGCCTATCCCAGCAGTCATTGGGTGGCAGGCGGGGAGACACCCTGGACAGGCCGCCAGGCCACCACACGGGATGGACGGATACTCCTCAGTGTCTGAAGTGCTACAGCGTTCTATTTCCTGAGGAAGCCGCACATGCAACAGACGCTCACCTCCCTCTCTGTTCGTCTCCGTCTTTTCTCCAATCTCCTGACCATGAAGTTCACTCACTACTCAGATGGTCGGGCTCTGACTCGAATGTAATACGTCACCGCCGCCTCCAACCTCAAACACCTCTCCTCCCTTCAAATGAACTCTGACCCCGACTCTGGTCTGACGCCAAGCTGAATCATTCTCTCTCTCTCTTTCTGTCTCTAAGCAATGTGAAGATAAATGGGGTCATCTTTGTGCGCTGGCTGATTTTGCCATCGCGCTCAATGAGAGCATCCAGGAGATCAACAAACATTCCTTCAACAACTTCGAGCTTCGAATCGGTAGGAGACGAGCGTCGGTCTGCCATTTTTTATTTTTTTATTTCAAGAGTCTGGTAGTTTTTCACCTCATTCCCCTTTCGTCTTGATTCCAGGTTTCATCCAGCTTTTCTTGTTGACCGATAACCTCACTCATTTTTCACCTCCTCGCATTCTATTTCTTCTTCTCTTCCTCTATTTTTGCTTCTATTTCACATTTCTTCTTGTTTCCCTTGTTTTTTTATTTCTTGTTCTATTTGATGTAAATCTTCTTCCATTTCTCTTTGTTCTATTTCTTCTATTTTATCAATTTCTATTTTTCTTCTTTCTCGTTTTTAAATTTCCTCTGCTATTTTGTCTTTAATTTTTTCTTTCTCCCTCTTCTATTTCATTGATTCCTTGTTTTTTATTTCTTCTTCTCTACCTTCTACTATTTACCCATTTCATATTTCAACTTCCATTTCTTCTATTTCAAGTCTTTATCTATTTCATCATTTCCCCCTTTGTGTTTCTCTTTCTTTTGATTCTTCTATTTCTTCTTCCTGTTTCTTCCTCATCTATTTTTACTTCTTCTACTTACCTCTCTTCTACTTATTTTTTTCTTCTTGTTTAATCATCTTCATCTTTATCCTTCATTTCTTTATCCTCCCTATCTTTATCCTCTTCCTCCTCCTCTACAGGTATGGCTCATGGCTCGGTGGTGGCTGGCGTGATCGGCGCCAAGAAGCCACAGTATGACATCTGGGGGAAGACGGTGAACCTGGCCAGCCGGATGGACAGCACCGGCGTCAGCGGCAAGATCCAGGTGCCTGAGGAGACCTACCTGATCCTGAAGGAGCGTGGCTTCGCCTTTGAGTACCGTGGTGAGATCTACGTCAAGGGCATCAGCGAGCAGGAAGGGAAGATCCGCACGCACTTCCTGCTGGGCCGCGTGCAGCCCAACCCGCTCATCCTGCAGCCACGCAAGATCACTGGCCAGTACTCGCTGGCAGCTGTGGTACTCGGCCTCGTTCAGTCGCTCAACCGACAGAAACAGAAACAGATCCTAAACGAGAATAACAACTCTGGCATCATGAAGGGCCACCACCACTACAACCGCAGGACGTTGTTGGCGCCTGGTGGCTCCGAGGTGGTGGGAGTGCACCATGTGGAGGCGGCGGATAAGACTGAGCTATCCTGAGAAAAGATGGATGACAAGGTGGGGTGTAGGTGGAGCTGCCCTGGTGAAGAGGAGGATGATGAGGAAGGGAAGGACAAGACGGGACTGCGGCCCATTTCCATCCACCCTTATCCGTCGACGTCTGTTTGACCGATTCCGTCTGAGTGTCCAGCGTTCCTCCTGTTGTTTTCACTCTATCCTCCCCCTTTTTCATGTCCCCTGACCTTTCCCCGACCCTGCTCCTGACCCTCGTCTGTTGTCACTCTCTTTTTTTGCATTTCTTTTATATATAAGAACACAATAAAAGGTCTAATTTTTTATAGATGTGGGGTGTCTGGCCTCCTCTTCATTCTGTGTGGATTATAACGGAGGATGATCTGAGGTCCGCGTGAAGGAAAAGGTTCATTTCCACATCAGATCTCTGCTCAACTCTGACCAAATATTTACCCACATTAAATTACGATACCAATAAAATAGCCACACTGCAAACATGTCCTGTCAACGTTGAGACAAAAGTTATGTACTCAAGCAAGAAAGTCCGCCAAACAAGCAAAGTAATCTGAAAGTCAAGTAAAATGTTTGAACTAGGTAACGTTTCTTGAAGCAAGATGAAATCATAATCTTTCTATTAGAATTTCTCATAGAGTCTTGGTGTACTATAACCACTATAACCAACCAACACAAGGATCGCCAGTTCGACTCCGTGTTACTTCTGGCTTGGTCGGGCATCCCTACAGACATAATTTGCCGTGTCTGCGGGTGGGAAGCCGGATGTGGAAATGTGCCCTGGTCGCTGCACTAGCGCCTCCTCTGGTCGGTGGAGGTGCTTGATCGGGGGGAGTGGGAACTGGGGGGAATAGCGTGATCCTCCCACGCGCTACGTCCCCCTGGTGAAACTCCTCACTGTCAGGTGAAAAGAAGTGGCTGGTGACTCCACATGCATCGGAGAAGACATGTGGTAGTCTGCAGCCCTCCTCGGATCGGCAGAGGGGATGGAGCAGTGACCAGGATGACTTGGAAGAGTGGGGTAATTGGCTGCATACAATTGGGGAGAAAAGGGGGAAAAATCCCAAAAGAAAATGTCATGGTGTACTGTTGAGAGGCTTTCCACTTCCTCTCTGCCCTACATGTATGGTGCCCGTCATCCGTGGCAGGAAGACATTAGAGGGTTTTCTCTGCTTAATGGTGTAAGTTGGCCCAGGATCTGGGTGGAGGTATTATTAAAATTATTTAGGACTGTATCAACGTATTGACTAGAGCCAATGTCAACTGAGGAAGACAGGAAAGCATCTGATTTTTTCTGCAGAAGTATCGTTGCATAGTATGATGTCTATTGAAAGACCATATGAAAGGACAAGATCAAGGATGTGGCCCTTGTTGTGCGTAGGCCCTGTGACAGTTCTACTTAAAAGACTCAACAACATCTAAAAACTCTATGGCTAAAGAATCATCAGGACAGCAAACGTATGTTAAAATCTCCCAGAATCAGAATTCTCCAGAGGTGGACACCCCGGCTTCAGAAAGTAAAAGTCCGACCGTGTATTTGTTCTAGCCATTCACTACACAAGGTGATTTCACGCTTCCTGGCTGAAGAGTTGTGCTAATTAAATTCAACTGGTGTAGTGTCTGGGTGGAACAAATATGTGGCAGGACTTTTACTTTCTGAAGCCAGGTTGTCCACCTCTGGAATTCTCTCATAGTTTGGCATTACAACAGGGAGGAGTTCAGAGAACTGAGCAAGAAAGCCAGACATGGATTTAGGGATCCGTAGATTAAAATGCAGTTTCAAGGTTCTCAATAACAGTGGGGCACAATGACTCAAAAGATGAAAAGTCACCCAGTGAACGAGTGAGCAATTGAAGTTGTCCTCATAAACAACTGAAAGTCCTCCTCCTCTACCAGATAACCTGGGACGGTTGAAAAAGGAGAAATTGCGGGGTGAGGATTCTATCAGGGGGCTAGAGTCACCAACATTAAGCCAAGTTTCTGATAACATGAAAAAGTCCATTTTGTTAAGAGATGATAACATCCTGGCAAAAAAAAAAATTGTTGGAGAGGGACCTTATATGGAGCAGACCAAGGCTGACACAGTTGCCAAAAGTAGAAACTGGCTTTAAAATAGTTACGTTAGATGTCTTTCTATGATTCGCATGGCCAACAACGTTTTTGTAAGGACCATTTGAAGCACGAGTATTAGAAACATGGCTGTTGTAAAACAGGAAGCATGAAACTTGCTCTTGCATAAAACGGGTATACAAGAAGTGGGTGCTTTAAAAGAACTCCCCAAGTTGAGAGGAGTCATGCTGAGGTGCAGGTCCATAGGTCATAATAACAGTTTCAATATACCCAAAACCGGATAGGCCAACCACACTTAAATAGGTGCCGTTTAGCACAGAACCAAAATTGAAACCAGCCGAGGTCTGAAGCCCCGATCTCTGGCATGGAAAGCCAACATTCTTACCTACTGAGCTATCAAGCTGACCTATCCAGACTGGAAGTCCACAAGTCCAAATGGGAGAAACCGCCGAAGGTGGTTGAGAATGGCAGAGCTAAGATCCTGTGGAACTTCAAGTTCCCGACTGACAAGCAGGTGCTGGCTAACCAACCAGACATTGTGGTGGTGGACAAGGAACAGAAGACAGCAGTGGTGACCGATGTAGCGATCTCGAGCGACGGCAACATCCGGAAGAAAGCGCAAGAAGCTAAGAGAAATGCCAAGGACTGAGGGACGAACTAGATTGGACGTGGAAGGTAAAATCCACAGTAGTCCCAGTGGAGCACTAGGGGCTGTGACCCCCAAACTGGGAGAGTGGCTCCAGCAGATTCCAGGAACACCATCTGAGGTCTCCTCCACAGGTATGACATCTGGACCAACTGCCTTTCCACTCTTCATCCTCTTCATAGCTTCCCTCACTTCCTCCTTGCTAATCCACCGCACTTCCTGATTCACTATCCCCACATTATCCAACCTTCTCTCTTTCTCTCTCATTTTCTTCATTCATCATATCCCACTTCTTCTTTGCCAACCTCTTCCTCTGTATACTTTACTGTACTTTCTCATTCCACCACCAAGTCTCCTTGTCTTCCTTCCTTTGTCCTGATGACACACCAAGTACCTTCCTAGCTGTCTCCCTCACTATTTCTGCAGTGGTTGTCCAGCCATCTGGCAACTCTTCACTACCACCCAGTGCCTGTCTTAACTCCTCCCTGAACTCCACACAACAGTCTTCCTTCTTCAACGTCCGCCATTTGACCCTTGGCTCTGCCTTCACTCTCTTCCTCTTCTTGTTCCAAAGTCATCCTACAGACCACCATCCGATGCTGCCTAGCTACGTTCTCCCCTGTCACCACCTTGCAGTCTCCAATCCCTTTTAGATGGCGCCTTCTACATAAGATATAGTCCACCTGTGTGCACTTTCCTCCACTCTTGTACGTCACCCTGTGTTCCTCCCTCTTCTTGAAATATGTATTCACCACAGCCATTTCCATCCTTTTCGTAATATCCACCACCATCTGTCCTTCCACATTTCTCTCCTTGACACCAAACCTGCCCAATGCCTCCTCATCACCTCTGTTCCCTTCACCAACATGCCCATTGAAATCTGCTCCAATCAGCACTCTCTCCTCCTTGGGTACCCTCTCCACCACTTCGTCCAACTCACTCCAGAATTCTTCTTTCTCATCCATCTCACACCCAACTTGTGGGGCATATGTGCTGATAACATTCATCATCACACCTTCGATTTCCAGCTTCATATTCATCACTCTGTCTGACACTCCCGTCACCTCCAGCACACTCTTGACATACTCTTCCTTCAGAATTACCCCTACCCCATTACTCCTCCCATTCGCACCATGGTAGAAGAGTTTGAACCCACCTCCAATGCTCCTGGCCTTACTCCCCTTCCACCTGGTCTCTTGCACACACAGTATACCTACCTTTCTTCTCTCCATCATATCAGCCAGCTCTCTCTCTCCCTTTACCAGTCATAGTGCCAACATTCAAAGTTCCAACTCTCACCTCCACACTCCTACCCTTCCGCCTCTCCTGCTGCCTCTGGACATGCCTTCCCCCTCTCCTTCTCCTTCACCCAACAGTAGCATAGTTTCCACCGGCACCCTGCTGGCCAACAGTACCGGTGGCAGTCGTTGATAAGTTGGGCCTCAACCGATCCAGTATGGAAATCTGATTTATGATCCTCATATTGATCTGGCAGATTTTACACCGGATGCCCTTCCTGATGCACCCCCCCCCCATTTATCCGGGCTTGGGACCAGCACTAAGGATGCACTGGGTTGACATCCTCAGTGGCTGGGTTAAGTATATTATAGAGTTAGACTTACACTGCTTTTATTTGTCATTGTCGTATATGCATTGTGTCATACATACAAGGTAAGGAAATTACATTTCACACGGACCTCAGTGCCACGTAAAAACAAATAACACACAATAAATGTTAAAAACAAAAACTGCATTAAAATAAAAATTACTTCACAGACCTAAAGATCACAAGCACACCCGACATGGACAGTGAGTAAGAAGGTCAAAAAGTCATTTTATGGACGGTCTAAAGCAGGGGTGGGCAGTCTTATCCAGAAAGGGCCGGTGTGGGTGGAGGTTTTTGTTCCAACCAAGCAGTTACACACCTGTGTCTCCTAATCAAGTTCCTCAGCAAAGACTCTACTGGTTGATTAGTGGGATCAGGTGTGTAACTGCTTGGTTGGAACAAAAACCTTCACCCACACCGGCCCTTTCTGGATCAGATTACCCACCCCTGGTCTCAGTGTTCAGGCAGTTGAGGAAGCTCACAGCCTGAGGAATGAAACCGCTGCATAGTCTGGTGGAGGCAGCGCGGATAGTCCGGTACCTCTTGCCAGAGGGTAGGAGGGTGAAGTAGATATGGGAAGGGTGGGTGGGGTCCTTCACGATGCCGAGAGCACATCCGGGTGCACCGTGTGTCATAGATGGCCTGGATGGATGGGAGAGCGGTTCCTATGATCTGTCCAGCTGTCTTCACTATCCGCTGCAGGGATTTGCGGTCGGAGGCCTTGCAGTTCCCCTGCCAGACAGGGGCCAGAATGCTCTCTATGGTACCTCTGTAGAATTTGATGAGGATGGGTGGAGGGAGACTCGCCTTCTTCGGACGCCATATTATAACAATATTACCCTCCTCAGGGTAATATTCTCCATATTCTCTGTACATAATGTCTCCAGTTCAATAACGCCTCATATTAACACAGAATTTCCTTTCTTACTTATCAACTATCAGGGCTGGGTCCTGAGTACTGGTACTATTAAGGTACCAAAGTGGGGCGTACCGACCGGACCAATACTGTCTGTAATTAAGATGCTTTTTATCGGTGCCACAGGAAGCAGAAGTAATTTTCTTAAGTAATTTCCCTGCTAAAGTAATTTTCCACAGCGAGCGATAAAACCAGCAGTTCACACATTCTACCAGAAACGGCCGCGACGCTGACTTTCACACAGAAACCGCAGGACGTCTGTGTGAACCAGTAGCTGCAATGCTTCAGAGGTGTTACTTACTGTACGTGTTCCAGGGTGATTAGCCGATTGATTGATTAGTCAGTTGATCAAATACAAACACAATAAAACATTTTGTTGCTCGATTCATCCAGACGCTATGGCTCTGACCCGTGACTTTTGAACTGGTGACCGCTTCTTGGCGATCGTGTCGGTTATCCACGAAGTCAGCACAAACCCTTGTGGCCTGTTGCCTGTCTGTTTGGTTTGCTCTGCGACTGATGGGCCCGACAGGTCACATGACAGATTTATAAATCTATAAAAACCGTCTCCCAGTGTCCACCGCTCAGCGACAACACACAAACACCACTTTCCCGACATCGATCTTCTCCTTCCCTTTCATTCTCCATTATGGATTCCCTGTTAATATGGAGGCATGGGGGGGGGGGTTGAAGTGTTGCCATGGCAACCACCCATATGGAAGGAGAGAACGATGAGTAGAAAGGGAGCACAAGACAGAGAGACAGATATAAATGGAAATAAAGAGGCAGAGAGAGAGAGCAAGATACAGAGATAGAGATACAGATAGAGACAGACCATAGTATATATAGTATATAGATAGATAGATAGATAGATAGATAGATAGATGTAGGAAAAAACTTAATACATAGCAGTACAAGCTCGTTTCGTGCGTCACACACTCATCAGCTGCTAATGCGATATATATACACATACATACATACATACATATATATATATATATCCCTCTCACCCTTGGTGTGTGTCTTCCTCAAGCTTGGGTCCTGTACCAGAGGCCTGGGAGTTTGAGGGTTCTGTGCAGCATCTTAGCTGTCCCTAGGACTGTACTCTTCTGGACAGAGACCTCAGATGTTGTTCCTGGAATCTGCTGGAGCCACTCTCCCAGTTTGGGGGTCACAGCCCCTAGTGCTCCTGTTACCACTGGGACTACTGTGGATTTCACCTTCCACATCTGATCTAGTTCTTCCCTCAGCCCTTGGTATTTCTCCAGCTTCTCATGCTCGTTCTTCCTGATGGTGCCGTCACTCAGGATCGCTACATCGATCACTACTGCTAACTTCTGTTCCTTGTCCACCACCACAATGTCTGGTTGGTTAGCCAGCCCCTGCTTGTCAGTCTGGAACTTGAAGTCCCGCAGGATCTTAGCTGTGCCATTCTCAACCGACTTTGGCGGTGTCTCCCATTTGGACTTGGAGACTTCCTGTCTGTATTCAGTACAGATGTTCCTGTACACTATCCCAACTACTTGGTAATGCCTTTCAGTGTGCACTTCCCCAGCTAGCATTTTACACCCTGCTACTATGTGCTGGACTGACTCAGAGGCGTCTTTGCACAGCCTGCATTGGATCTGGTCTGGTGTGCTAGACTTCTGCCTCAACTGATCTGGCCCCTGGAGAGGAGCTATATGAACTGAAAAAAGAAAAAGAAAAAGTGATATTGTGGTGGCGGGCAAGGAACAGAAGACAGCAGTGGTGATCCCGAGTGACGGCAACATCAGGAAGAAAGAGCATGAGAAGCTGGAGAAATACCAAGGGCTGAGGGAAGAACTAGACCAGATGTGGAGGGTGAAATCCACAGTAGTCCCAGTAGTAATAGGAGCACTAGGGGCTGTGACCCCCAAAACTGGGAGAGTGGCTCCAGCAGATTCCAGGAACAACATCCGGGGTCTCTGTCCAGGCGAGTGCAGTCCCAAGAACAGCTAAGATACTGCACAGAACCCTCAAACTCCCAGTTCTCTGGTAGAGGACCTGAGCTCGAGGAAGACACACACCACCCCAAAGAGAGTGAGAGAGGGATTCTATGTGTGTATGTGTGTATATATATATATATATATATATATATATATATATATATATACACTACCGTTCAAAAGTTTGGGATCACCCAAACAATTTCGTGTTTTCCATGAAAAGTCACACTTATTCACCACCATATGTTGTGAAATGAATAGAAAATAGAGTCAAGACATTGACAAGGTTAGAAATAATGATTTGTATTTGAAATAACATTTTTTTTACATCAAACTTTGCTTTCGTCAAAGAATCCTCCATTTGCAGCAATTACAGCATTGCAGACCTTTGGCATTCTAGCTGTTAATTTGTTGAGGTAATCTGGAGAAATTGCACCCCACGCTTCCAGAAGCAGCTCCCACAAGTTGGATTGGTTGGATGGGCACTTCTTTGAGCAGATTGAGTTTCTGGAGCATCACATTTGTGGGGTCAATTAAACGCTCAAAATGGCCAGAAAAAGAGAACTTTCATCTGAAACTCGACAGTCTATTCTTGTTCTTAGAAATGAAGGCTATTCCATGCGAGAAATTGCTAAGAAATTGAAGATTTCCTACACCGGTGTGTACTACTCCCTTCAGAGGACAGCACAAACAGGCTCTAACAGGTACTATTTAATGAAGATGCCAGTTGGGGACCTGTGAGGCGTCTGTTTCTCAAACTAGAGACTCTAATGTACTTATCTTCTTGCTCAGTTGTGCAACGCGGCCTCCCACTTCTTTTTCTACTCTGGTTAGAGCCTGTTTGTGCTGTCCTCTGAAGGGAGTAGTACACACCGGTGTAGGAAATCTTCAATTTCTTAGCAATTTCTCGCATGGAATAGCCTTCATTTCTAAGAACAAGAATAGACTGTCGAGTTTCAGATGAAAGTTCTCTTTTTCTGGCCATTTTGAGCGTTTAATTGACCCCACAAATGTGATGCTCCAGAAACTCAATCTGCTCAAAGAAGTGCCCATCCAACCAATCCAACTTGTGGGAGCTGCTTCTGGAAGCGTGGGGTGCAATTTCTCCAGATTACCTCAACAAATTAACAGCTAGAATGCCAAAGGTCTGCAATGCTGTAATTGCTGCAAATGGAGGATTCTTTGACGAAAGCAAAGTTTGATGTAAAAAAAATCTTATTTCAAATACAAATCATTATTTCTAACCTTGTCAATGTCTTGACTCTATTTTCTATTCATTTCACAACATATGGTGGTGAATAAGTGTGACTTTTCATGGAAAACACAAAATTGTTTGGGTGATCCCAAACTTTTGAACGGTAGTGTATGTTTGGTTTTCTTCAGTCTGTCCATCACAGACTTCAGTTCAAATATTCTAACAGGCGCCAAATTGTGCTTCGATTGTGCATTGAAAGTGCTACTTGAATAACACTATGACTTTCCTGAAGCATTTATCATCACGAATGAATGAATGAACGAATGAATGAATGAATGAATCACCGTTGCTGAAAGCTGCTCATTGAAACAAAGTATCAAATTCCAGATCTCTGTATTGCAAGATGGTGGAGACGGGCTGATTTCTACTGTCACATGTCAGTAAGGGGGTTTTGTAACCACTTCATTTCTAATTGAATTTCCTTGCTTGTTATGCACATCACCGAACACTAGAGGTCAGAACTCAGCTAAAAATTACACAAAGCGCCGTGCATCGTGTGAAGTTCAACCCTAATTGACATCGCTTGTGCAGTACAGACGTATACACGCCTTCCACCACATCAAACTTGTCAGTACTGGAAATAATGTCAACCTCAGCTGGCAGGTTGGGCCTCTGGGGTCAAAGTTCAAAGATGAATCTCCTTGTGTATAAAGCTCATTTAGTCCAGCGTATATTTTAGACCTGACGTGATGACGGAGTTGGATTGTTAAATGTCCATACACACACACACACACACACACACACACACACACAATGTATTTATGTATTTATTAAGAAAGCTGTAGGGGGAAAAACTTTGCTTCCTAGCAGTCCAAGCTTGTTTGAGACAAGCTTGGACTGCTAGGGGTCCACGCAGACTTCAGCAGGATGGTCTCGAGCTGTGACACCCGTCTGGAAGCATCACCCAAAACGTCCCAAATAGCCGATGGCAGTCACAGAGGTAGCAGACGAGCCACGGCGGAACGTGGGGACTGACCTGGCCCACTTCCCTGCAGGTGATCGACTACACGTCAGACTATCCGGCGATGGCGACGCTCCCCAGCATGCCCGCTTCTTGTGTGCTCAGACACACGAAGTCGGTCTTTGCAAGACGTGGACTCCTCCCAGATCGCCAGCAGAGACAACGGACCGCGCTCCCGCTGCAGAGTTCCAGAAGGTCGCCAGAGTTTGACTTGCGACACGTGACTTCAAGCCCCCCCCCCCCCCCGGCACGCCCGGTTAAGCGGTACAGCAGAGAAAGGAGTTGAGACAGCCAAGCCGTTGGCCAGCTTTGCCGCTTTCACGTGGCACGTCTCCTGCTCCGCCTCCGATGGGGCGCAGGCCGCGCACCACGCTTACCGGCACTGCACAACTAAAGGAGCACAAAGAGGTGAAACAAAAGCCTCTGCAAAAGAGACAAAAAGCAGCTGATGACGAGTCACGGGGACGCCTCGTGCCACTGGCAAGGAGGACACAGTGAGACTGGAAGAGTCCAACAAACCGGAACGAGGAAGCCAGTGGTTCGGAGGACGTAAGTCCAGTACCCTGCATCGTCATGACAGAGGATGCTGAGGGAGACGCTGCAGGAACAGACAAGTGAAGAAGATCCAGGCTGCACCACATCAGCTGGACCACCGGCTGAGCAGCCTCCCTGATCCCCTGCACTGAGAAGATCCACACGCGAGGTCCAGGTCTGGCAGTTCGCAGCAGAAGAACTGAGCCGCACCCTTTAAAAAAACAAGAAAACAACAAAAAACTAAAACCAAACGTGGACACTTGTGTTTTGACATGGGAAAGGGTGCTGCACTTGTAAAAGGCGGGGGGGACGTTGTGATAGGAGTTATTCAGCCTTCCGACCACCAGAGGGCAGCAACGACTAGGGTTCCTAACTGTGAGCTACACTCGTGACGTCTTGACGAGACTGTAGGATTTAGGTGGAGGAAACCACCACAGCATGGCGGGTGTACACGTCAGCCGAGCTGCGGCACAGCGGTTAATAAATAATCATGTCTGATGAGCCCAAGTCCACTCGCTTTATACGAGCAACGTTACACAACGGAGCCGCGATGCTGGACAACGAAGGTCCGCCCTCTAGTGGTGGAAGGTGGTCATACCTCAATCATCCGCTACCAGCGCAGGTGGGACAAAGTACCAGATCCACAAATCCGCTGCTGGAGACCCGAGGAGACCGTCAGAGAGACGGTACACGCTAAACAGGACTTGACACACAACAACAAGCCACACACCAGTATGACAATTATGCTGATGACTTTCAGATTGTTCAATAAATGAGACGGCAACACAGCACTGAGGGACACACAACACAACAGTACAATTACTGAAGTCCCTCCCCGCCCGCACACACACACACACACACACACACACACATACAAACACAAACACAAACACACACACACAAAAACACACACACACAAAAACACACACACACACAAAAACACACACACACACACACACACACACACACAAAAACACACACACACACACAAAAACACACACACACACACACACCGCCGACACCGTTTGGAGACATTCCTCCCAAAGCGCGGGTCACGTCACCATGGCAACTGCTTCCTTCCTGCCAGATTTCATTCCCGACCCTGACCACAAAGAGCCGGCCGCCATCTGCCATGTGTGCTAAATGCACACGCGCACACGCACACACACATGCGCGCGCACGCACTAACAACATTAAAAAAGACACTAATTAGTGGACTCATGAGGACACACAAACGCGCGCGCGCACGCACGCACACACACACACACACACACACACGCACGCACGCACACACACACACACACACACACACACACACACATCAGTGGACAAACAGACACTCATACAAAAGCAAATCAAACAACGCACAGAAACAAGGAAGGTTATGACGGACACACACATACAATCATTTTTACAAGTCGGGGTCTCAGTCACTGGTCTGGGGTGTAGCAGAGTGTGAGGGTCTCTATCTCTGGTCTGGGGTGTAGCACAGTGTGAGGGTCTCTATCTCTGGTCTGGGGTGTAGCACAGTGTGAGGGTCTCCATCTCTGGTCTGGGGTGTAGCACAGTGTGAGGGTCTCTATCTCTGGTCTGGGGTGTAGCACAGTGTGAGGGTCTCCATCTCTGGTCTGGGGTGTAGCACAGTGTGAGGGTCTCCATCTCTGGTCTGGGGTGTAGCACAGTGTGAGGGTCTCTATCTCTGGTCTGGGGTGTAGCACAGTGTGAGGGTCCCAACTCTGGTCTGGGGTGTAGCACAGTGTGAGGGTCTCCATCTCTGGTCTGGGGTGTAGCACAGTGTGAGGGTCTCCGTTGCTGGTCTGGGGTGTAGCACAGTGTGAGGGTCTCTATCTCTGGTCTGGGGTGTAGCACAGTGTGAGGGTCTCTATGTCTGGTCTGGGGTGTAGCACAGTGTGAGGGTCTCCGTTGCTGGTCTGGGGTGTAGCACAGTGTGAGGGTCTCCATCTCTGGTCTGGGGTGTAGCACAGTGTGAGGGTCTCTATCTCTGGTCTGGGGTGTAGCACAGTGTGAGGGTCTCTATCTCTGGTCTGGGGTGTAGCACAGTGTGAGGGTCTCCATCTCTGGTCTGGGGTGTAGCACAGTGTGAGGGTCTCCATCTCTGGTCTGGGGTGTAGCACAGTGTGAGGGTCTCCATCTCTGGTCTGGGGTGTAGCACAGTGTGAGGGTCTCTATCTCTGGTCTGGGGTGTAGCACAGTGTGAGGGTCCCAACTCTGGTCTGGGGTGTAGCACAGTGTGAGGGTCTCCATCTCTGGTCTGGGGTGTAGCACAGTGTGAGGGTCTCCGTTGCTGGTCTGGGGTGTAGCACAGTGTGAGGGTCTCTATCTCTGGTCTGGGGTGTAGCACAGTGTGAGGGTCTCTATGTCTGGTCTGGGGTGTAGCACAGTGTGAGGGTCTCCGTTGCTGGTCTGGGGTGTAGCACAGTGTGAGGGTCTCCATCTCTGGTCTGGGGTGTAGCACAGTGTGAGGGTCTCTATCTCTGGTCTGGGGTGTAGCACAGTGTGAGGGTCTCTATCTCTGGTCTGGGGTGTAGCACAGTGTGAGGGTCTCCATCTCTGGTCTGGGGTGTAGCACAGTGTGAGGGTCTCCATCTCTGGTCTGGGGTGTAGCACAGTGTGAGGGTCTCCATCTCTGGTCTGGGGTGTAGCACCGTGTGAGGGTCTCCATCTCTGGTCTGGGGTGTAGCACAGTGTGAGGGTCTCCATCTCTGGTCTGGGGTGTAGCACAGTGTGAGGGTCTCCATCTCTGGTCTGGGGTGTAGCACAGTGTGAGGGTCTCCATCTCTGGTCTGGGGTGTAGCACAGTGTGAGGGTCTCCATCTCTGGTCTGGGGTGTAGCACAGTGTGAGGGTCTCCATCTCTGGTCTGGGGTGTAGCACACAGTGTGAGGGTCTCTATCTCTGGTCTGGGGTGTAGCACAGTGTGAGGGTCTCTATCTCCTGTCTGGGGTGTAGCACAGTGTGAGGGTCTCCATCTCTGGTCTGGGGTGTAGCACAGTGTGAGGGTCTCCATCTCTGGTCTGGGGTGTAGCACAGTGTGAGGGTCTCCATCTCTGGTCTGGGGTGTAGCACACAGTGTGAGGGTCTCTATCTCTGGTCTGGGGTGTAGCACAGTGTGAGGGTCTCTATATCTGGTCTGGGGTGTAGCACAGTGTGAGGGTCTCCATCTCTGGTCTGGGGTGTAGCACAGTGTGAGGGTCTCCGTTGCTGGTCTGGGGTGTAGCACAGTGTGAGGGTCTCTATCTCTGGTCTGGGGTGTAGCACAGTGTGAGGGTCTCCATCTCTGGTCTGGGGTGTAGCACAGTGTGAGGGTCTCCATCTCTGGTCTGGGGTGTAGCACAGTGTGAGGGTCTCTATCTCTGGTCTGGGGTGTAGCACAGTGTGAGGGTCTCCATCTCTGGTCTGGGGTGTAGCACAGTGTGAGGGTCTCTATCTCTGGTCTGGGGTGTAGCACAGTGTGAGGGTCTCCATCTCTGGTCTGGGGTGTAGCACAGTGTGAGGGTCTCTATCTCTGGTCTGGGGTGTAGCACAGTGTGAGGGTCCCAACTCTGGTCTGGGGTGTAGCACAGTGTGAGGGTCTCCATCTCTGGTCTGGGGTGTAGCACAGTGTGAGGGTCTCCATCTCTGGTCTGGGGTGTAGCACAGTGTGAGGGTCTCCATCTCTGGTCTGGGGTGTAGCACAGTGTGAGGGTCTCCATCTCTGGTCTGGGGTGTAGCACAGTGTGAGGGTCTCCATCTCTGGTCTGGGGTGTAGCACACAGTGTGAGGGTCTCCATCTCTGGTCTGGGGTGTAGCACAGTGTGAGGGTCTCCATCTCTGGTCTGGGGTGTAGCACAGTGTGAGGGTCTCTATCTCTGGTCTGGGGTGTAGCACAGTGTGAGGGTCTCCATCTCTGGTCTGGGGTGTAGCACAGTGTGAGGGTCTCCATCTCTGGTCTGGGGTGTAGCACAGTGTGAGGGTCTCCATCTCTGGTCTGGGGTGTAGCACAGTGTGAGGGTCTCTATGTCTGGTCTGGGGTGTAGCACAGTGTGAGGGTCTCTATCTCTGGTCTGGGGTGTAGCACAGTGTGAGGGTCTCCATCTCTGGTCTGGGGTGTAGCACAGTGTGAGGGTCTCTATCTCTGGTCTGGGGTGTAGCACAGTGTGAGGGTCTCTATCTCTGGTCTGGGGTGTAGCACAGTGTGAGGGTCTCCATCTCTGGTCTGGGGTGTAGCACAGTGTGAGGGTCTCTATCTCTGGTCTGGGGTGTAGCACAGTGTGAGGGTCTCTATGTCTGGTCTGGGGTGTAGCACAGTGTGAGGGTCTCTATCTCTGGTCTGGGGTGTAGCACAGTGTGAGGGTCTCTATCTCTGGTCTGGGGTGTAGCACAGTGTGAGGGTCTCTATCTCTGGTCTGGGGTGTAGCACAGTGTGAGGGTCTCCATCTCTGGTCTGGGGTGTAGCACAGTGTGAGGGTCTCTATCTCTGGTCTGGGGTGTAGCACAGTGTGAGGGTCTCCATCTCTGGTTTGGGGTGTAGCACAGTGTGAGGGTCTCTATGTCTGGTCTGGGGTGTAGCACAGTGTGAGGGTCTCTATCTCTGGTCTGGGGTGTAGCACAGTGTGAGGGTCTCTATCTCTGGTCTGGGGTGTAGCACAGTGTGAGGGTCTCCATCTCTGGTCTGGGTTGTAGCACAGTGTGAGGGTCTCCGTTGCTGGTCTGGGGTGTAGCACAGTGTGAGGGTCTCCATCTCTGGTCTGGGGTGTAGCACAGTGTGAGGGTCTCTATCTCTGGTCTGGGGTGTAGCACAGTGTGAGGGTCTCTATCTCTGGTCTGGGGTGTAGCACAGTGTGAGGGTCTCTATCTCTGGTCTGGGGTGTAGCACAGTGTGAGGGTCTCTATCTCTGGTGTGGGGTGTAGCACAGTGTGAGGGTCTCTATATCTGGTCTGGGGTGTAGCACAGTGTGAGGGTCTCCATGTCTGGTCTGGGGTGTAGCACACAGTGTGAGGGTCTCTATCTCTGGTCTGGGGTGTAGCACAGTGTGAGGGTCTCTATCTCTGGTCTGGGGTGTAGCACAGTGTGAGGGTCTCCATCTCTGGTCTGGGGTGTAGCACAGTGTGAGGGTCTCCATCTCTGGTCTGGGGTGTAGCACAGTGTGAGGGTCTCTATGTCTGGTCTGGGGTGTAGCACAGTGTGAGGGTCTCTATGTCTGGTCTGGGGTGTAGCACAGTGTGAGGGTCTCCATCTCTGGTCTGGGGTGTAGCACAGTGTGAGGGTCTCCATCTCTGGTCTGGGGTGTAGCACACTTCAGGCTCACATCCGTTTTGTCCGGGCCAGAAGAAGACCACCAGTGCTGCATCACTGCCTGAAGTGGTCCACATCCGGATGCTGTCTGGGACGGAGGACTAGACTCACTAGCCCGTTGGCTAACGGGTCGGACCAATTAGATGGCCCCATTAGTTGACTGGGTATCGCAGTCGCCCGTGGTGCCGGTGACCCCTGACCCCACTACCATCTGTTATGACTGGGTTCTCTCCTCCGCCGAGGTCCTCTGATGCTGTACGGCGATTAGACCAGACCACATCCGGAGGGCTGGACCCTCAGTCAGGGTGAGAGGAAGGCCTAACACGAGACTTATCAGCCTGATCACACTGGCTGTGTACGCCCGGGCGGGTCCTGCCCCTGGGCAAGGCATTTCCCCCTCGACTGTCCACAGGCGGCGCTGCAGCTGAAGCTGTGCTGCTCCCGGTCTGGCCGACCCGGCTGTGAAAGGACTCGGTGACCCCGGTGAAACCGGAGCAGAGCCGGAGGTTTCGGTGACCCCGGTGAAACCGGAGCAGAGCCGGAGGTTTACCTCTACTGTCCTGAAACAGAGTCCCGCGTGTTTCAATACACAACACCACCAGCATCCAGATGACACAACGGCCGTCGGATGATACACACGTCATTATTGTCATATTGCAAAGCCCTTTTTAGTAAGGGGAACACCACTGCAGTCCACACACACACACACACACACACACACACACACACACACACACACACACACACACACACACACACACACACACACACACACACACACACACCGTCATCTTCAATAAAAGCACTTTAAATCACATCCCGTAAGGTGACTGACTTCATTCACAGCCTGTGGTCCTGCTGGAAGTAACGTCCATCCACTCCCCAGGGAGCGAGGGGACCAATAATGGTCTCACACACACACACACACACACACACACACACACACACACACACACACACACACACACACACACACACACACACACCGTCATCTTCAATAAAAGCACTTTAAATCACATCCCGTAAGGTGACTGACTTCATTCACAGCCTGTGGTCCTGCTGGAAGTAACGTCCATCCACTCCCCAGGGAGCGAGGGGACCAATAATGGTCTCACACACACACACACACACACACACACACACACACACACACACACACACACACACACACACACACACTCCAACCCAGCGCCCTACATTCCACCATGAAACGTGGAGTTACATAAAACCATCATATCGCTATGCAGCCTGTTGCTAGGCAACAAGGCCCGCAGCATCACCGAGGCTGAGGGTACCTGAAAGTGTTCAGATGGGTCAGAGGGGACAAAAGATATGGGATGGGGGAGGGGGTGTATTTAAATAATCAAATAAACACACTCAGAGACGGACACACACACACACACACACACACACACACACACACACACACACACACACACACACACACAGACGGACAGCAGACAGACACCCAGACGGACAGACACCCAGACAGACGGACAGAGACAGACAGATTGATGGACACAGACAGACAGATGGACACAGACAATCTGTGCCTGTGTGTCTGGACAGACGGACAGACACACAGACAGACAGCCAGACAGACGGACAGAGAGACAGACAGATGGATGGACACAGACAGACAAACAGACAGATGGACACAGACAGTCTGTGCCTGTGTGTCTGGACAGACGGACAGACAGACACACAGACAGACAGCCAGACAGACGGACAGAGAGACAGACAGATGGGTGGACACAGACAGACAGACAGACAGACAGATGGACACAGACAGTCTGTGCCTGTGTGTCTGGACAGACGGACAGACAGACACACAGACAGACAGCCAGACAGACGGACAGAGAGACAGACAGATGGATGGACACAGACAGACAGACAGACAGACAGACAGACAGACAGACAGACAGACAGACAGACAGACAGACAGACAGATGGACACAGACAGTCTGTGCCAGTGTGTCTGGACAGACGGACAGACAGACACACAGACAGACAGACGGACAGACGGACAGAGAGACAGACAGATGGATGGACACAGACAGACAGACAGACAGACAGACAGACAGACAGACAGACAGACAGACAGACAGATGGACACAGACAGTCTGTGCCTGTGTGTCTGGACAGACGGACAGACAGACACACAGACAGACAGACGGACAGACGGACAGAGAGACAGACAGATGGATGGACACAGACAGACAGACAGACAGACAGACAGACAGACAGACAGACAGACAGACAGACAGACAGACAGATGGACACAGACAGTCTGTGCCAGTGTGTCTGGACAGACGGACAGACAGACACACAGACAGACAGACGGACAGATGGAGAGACAGACATAGACACAGACAGGCGGGGACACACCCACATACACACACACAGGAACGCCCCGTAACGTTCAGACCCCGTTTACACGTGGGTTTAAAATGTGGTTTTTTTGCGATCGGGTCTCAAGTGGACGGCGCTAAACACAAGTGTAAACCACCACCAAGAGGTTTTGTGGACCGGGTACTCAAACCACTTGGCGGGGTGGTCTGGGACACATTTGACCACATGTCTTTCGTAGTCTAAACGCTAATGCGTCCCGATGTGTCCACGACAAGGACGTAACAGGACATCTTCTTCTTCTTCTTCGGAGTAATGAAATCTGACCAGCAGGACGCATGTGGGGTCGCATGGTGGACGCAGGTGTAAACGGCGACGCGTCTCGCCGTCCACTGGTGAGCCGATCGCCCAAGACGCATCTTAAAACCAGGTGTAAACAGGGTCTCACTCCCCAGCAGATCTCCACACCGCCTCTAAATCATGAGCAGCTCCGTCACACATGTGGGAGTTCCCCGAGGGACCCGACAAAACCCAGACCCAGACTGCTGATCGGTTTCGGGGTTCGAGACTCTCGTGAAAGCTGATGTGTCTCTACCGAGTTGTGATGCGGGTCTGGTCATTTCCCTGTGTGTGTATTCAGTGATGGGGGGGGGGGACCCCAGTTTAAATCATGTGTAATGGTCCGTGTCCGTCTCAGCTTCCACAGTCTGTCATCGGGAGACACTTCACCGAGAACGCCCTCTGTGGTGGAAAAGGGACAAGAGGCGGATGGAAAATGACCAATGTGGACTAAAAGAAGGTCCCGTTTCCTGTTTAGCTGACGGAGGCTCATAAAGACGGTTTATAGAGGCGGTCCGGGTTTCTGGGAACGTCTCAGACCCACTCACCCACAGCAAAAAGGTCCTTCCGGAGACAGCAAACGGAAAACTTACAAACCATCAACCAGGAAACGGCATGAAAGGCTTCGTTTATTGCTTATCCCCCCTTTTCCCCCCCAGTTGGACCCGGCCAGTTACCCCACCCTTCCGGGCCGTCCCGGTCTCTGCTCCACCCCCTCTGCCGGTCCGGGGAGGGCTGCAGACTACCACATGCCTCCTCCCATACATGTGGAGTCGCCAGCCGCTTCTTTTCACCTGACAGTGAGGAGTTTCACCAGGGGGACGTAGCACGTGGGAGGATCACACTATTCCCCCCCAGTCCCCCCTCCTCCCCCCCTCCCCCCCTCCTCCCCCCCGAACAGGAATCAGGAACACTTTGTCACTTCACTTCATGCACCTGCACACATGAAATGAAACAAAACGCTGTTTTCCCCAGTCCACACCAGTACACCACAAAGACACAAACACATCCAAAAACCACAAGAACACACATACCCAGACTAACACACATACCCAGACTAACACACATACCCAGACTAACACACATACCCAAACTAACACACATACCCAGACTAAACAACACATACCCAGACTAACACACATACCCAAACTAACACACATACCCAGACTAACACACATACCCACACTAACACACATACCCAAACTAACACACATACCCAGACTAAACAACACATACCCAGACTAACACACATATCCACACTAACACACATACCCAGACTAACACACATACCCACACTAACACACATACCCAAACTAACACACATACCCAAACTAACACACATACCCAGACTAACACACATACCCAGACTAACACACATACCCAGACTAACACACATACCCAGACTTACACACATACCCAAACTAACACACATACCCAAACTAACACACATACCCAGACTAACACACCTACCCAGACTAACACACATACCCAGACTAACACACATACCCAGACTAACACACATACCCAGACTAACACACATACCCAAACTAACACACATACCCAAACTAACACACATACCCAGACTAACACACATACCCAGACTTACACACATACCCAGACTAACACACATACCCAAACTAACACACATACCCAGACTAACACACATACCCAGACTAACACACATACCCAAACTAACACACATACCCAAACTAACACACATACCCAGACTAACACACCTACCCAGACTAACACACATACCCAGACTAACACACATACCCAGACTTACACACATACCCAGACTAACACACATACCCAAACTAACACACATACCCAGACTAACACACATACCCAGACTAACACACATACCCAGACTAACACACATACCCAGACTTACACACATACCCAGACTAACACACATACCCAAACTAACACACATATCCAGACTAACACACATACCCAGACTAACACACATATCCAGACTAACACACATACCCAGACTAACACACATACCCAAACTAAAACACATACCCAGACTAACACACATACCCAGACTAATACACATATCAAACTAACACACGTACCCAGACTAACACACATATCCAGACTAACACACATACCCAGACTAACACACATATCCACACTAACACACATATCAAACTAACACACATACCCAGACTAACACACATACCCAAACTAACACACATACCCAGACTAACACACATACCCAAACTAACACACATACCCGAACTAACACACATACCCAGACTAACACACATATCCAAACTAACACACATATCCAAACTAACACACATATCCAAACTAACACACATACCCATACTAACACACATATCCAAACTAACACACATACCCAGACTAACACACATACCCGAACTAACACACATACCCAGACTAACACACATACCCATACTAACACACATACCCAGACTAACACACATACCCAGACTAACACACATATCAAACTAACACACACACCCAAACTAACACACATACCCAGACTAACACACATATCCAAACTAACACACACATCAAACTTAACAAAAATCACTGTCCAAAGGAACAAACACCAGCCAGGATGACTGTCGGAACCTGTGGTCTGCATGGGTTAGCAGTTAGCTTAGCCTGCCCCGCTTCCGCGTCCTGTCAGACCGCCCTCGGTGTTTCCTCCTCAGGCGCACAAAAGGCAGGGGCCGTGGTCCCCGGGCCCACCGGACAAAGCAAACCAAACTCCCCCAGCCGATCCAGCACCAGCTCTCCCAGCCAGACACCCTCAACACACCTCCCCGCACTCCACACGACGACACCAAGAACACCACAGTCAACGCCAGGCGAGGCCGCCGCCAGACCGCCCTCAGTGTTATCGGAACTGCTGGTCTGCATGGGCTAGCAGCTAGCTTAGCCTGCCCCGCTCTCCCAGCCATCAAATGAAGACAAAACTTAGATGCAGACATGGACAAACAGCTGCTGAACGTGTACGTTTGACAGGGGGAGAGTTAATGTCTGCTTACGACAAGAGCTTAAAAGATGGCTCAGATCAGCCAGCTGAGACTGTGACAGTAGAACTACAGTAGAACTACAGTAAATGGTGTAATGACCACGAATGACTAGACTCGCTAACCCTTGCTGCAGTTGCCCGTGGTGCGGACGACCCGGGTTCGCGTCCCGGCTGTGGCGGATTCCCGGCTGCCCCCCGAATTTGCTATATTGGTGTCAGAAGTGGGATGGTGACACCGTGAGGTCATCGGAAGCACGTGCACCCAGGGGCGTGAGGGAGCTGATATGCTGAAGTGTGGGAACGCGCATCCCAACGAGAGGGGGGGGGGTAGTGTAACAACCACAAATGACTAGACTCACTAGCCCTTGGCTCACGGGTCGGACCCTGGTTAGCGCAGTTGCCCATATTGCGGGCGACCCGGGCTCGCTTCCCAACTGCAGCAAATTCCCGGTTGCTCCCTGACTTCACTACAAGGGGATCTAATTCAAATTAAAGACTGAGTTGGTATATTTACATTGTGTATATCTGTACATGCCCTGTGATCTTCTGGCGGTCAGTCCAGGGTGTCTCCCCGCCTGTCGCGCAATGACTGCTGGGATAGGCTCCAGCATCCCCACGACCCTGAGAGCAGGATAAGTGGCTTAGATACTGAATGGATGGATAAAGTGACTTTTCCATTGGTTAGATCTGTTCTAGTTATTACGCAACACATATCTGGAGCAAACCTCCTCAAGTCAAAGAAGGTTGAATCAGTTCATGTGGACTGAGAGAAACGTCTCATCATCATCTAAGTGACCTCTTCAGTCTCAGCTAACGGCAGGTGTCCCCACCCTTATAAACAATACAGCTGCATAACGACCCAAAACAACGATCTGTTTCATATGCAAATATGGGCGTGACCATTAACTAGAGTTTCAGTGGTCATGTGTACTATTCACAAAGGGTTGGGGAATGGTTGTAATCACAGCATTGTAAGACGGTGACAGATGTACTCTTAGGCCCCCCTCGGTTCAGGGATGGTTGTTCCCTCTTCACATAGATGGCCTCTTTGACTCCCCATTCAAACCAGCGTTCCTCCCTATCAAGGATGGTCACAAAGAGTGGCCACTGGTCTGTAGATGGTGTAGACTGTGGAGTCCTGGCCTGTAGATGGTGTAGACTGTGGAGTCCTGGCCTGTAGATGGTGTAGACTGTGCAGTCCTGGCCTGAAGATGGTGTAGACTGTGGAGTCCTGGTCTGTAGATGGTGTAGACTGTGCAGTCCTGGCCTGTAGATGGTGTAGACTGTGGAGTCCTGGCCTGTAGATGGTGTAGACTGTGGAGTCCTGGTCTGTAGATGGTGTAGACTGTGCAGTTCTGGCCTGTAGATGGTGTAGACTGTGGAGTCCTGGTCTGTAGATGGTGTAGACTGTGCAGTCCTGGCCTGTAGATGGTGTAGACTGTGGAGTTCTGGTCTGTAGATGGTGTAGACTGTGGAGTCCTGGTCTGTAGATGGTGTAGACTGTGGAGTTCTGGCCTGAAGATGGTGTAGACTGTGCAGTTCTGGCTTGTAGATGGGTGTAGACTGTGGAGTCCTGGCCTGTAGATGGTGTAGACTGTGCAGTCCTGGCCTGTAGATGGTGTAGACTGTGGAGTCCTGGCCTGTAGATGGTGTAGACTGTGGAGCCCTGGCCTGACGGGTTAGCGCTCCTGTGTTGTGCCATCCTCTTAGCCAGTGTCTGTTTAGTTTCCTTGATGTACAAGTCACGGCAATCCTCCTGGTGAAGAGGGAAGAACTATCCCTCAACTGGGGGGGGGGGTGAAGGGGGGGGGGCATTTCTCTCAATAAACGTTGTGATAAACCGATTCAACCTTCTTTGACTTTCTTACCTGGATTATGTTAACCCTCATGTTATTTACCCTGTTAGGGTTAGTACTCCTGTCTGTGCCCCTGACCGAGACATGGCAAGACGGACTGGAGTTGGTCCCCGGGCGCTGCACGGTGGCTGGCCACTGCTGCTAGCTGCACGGTGGCTGGCCACTGCTGCTAGCTCCACGGTGGCTGGCCACTGCTGCTAGCTCCACGGTGGCTGGCCACTGCTGCTAGCTAAACGGTGGCTGGCCACTGCTGCTAGCTGCACGGTGGCTGGCCACTGCTGCTAGCTAAACGGTGGCTGGCCACTGCTGCTAGCTCCACGGTGGCTGGCCACTGCTGCTAGCTCAACGGCTAGGATGGGTTCAATGCAGAGCAGAATTTGCCTACAGGGATCAACAGAGTACGTCAAAATCACATATCAAACATCAAAGCACATTATCGAGCATCAAGTTCTTCTGATCCCGTTGTCTTTATCTCATGTGTGTTGATGGCTTCATGTGCAGCACTCCGGGCTGGCTTTGTGTGTGAAATGTGCTGCATAAATAAACTGGCCTTGTTCTTTAAAGAGCTTTTATCTTAGTGATTAAAAGTTTGTTTATCGTGAAAATGTCACCGATTCTGTCTCAGGTTCAATCTGTGTTTTACAGTCACCGCTCCGCTTGCTGATAACAAACCAATGAATGTGACCACACACACACACACACACACACACACACACACACACACGAAACGAAACCAACAACACTTGAAAGTCATGCCAAATATAACCTCTCCACGTGTCACTGACTGAAGTGGTCCCACAGCCTCCATGCAGCTTTCTGCCCCAAAAACAGTATACTTCAAGTTGATTTTATTAAGTAAACTTCAAGTAAGGTCCAAGTTCAAGTAAAGTTCAAGTATATGTACTAGTAGTGTACTTGTAAGTATAATTTTGTTCAGTATATCTCTGGTAAGTTCTTAAAAAGGTAAACTGAAAATATACTGACTGATATGTTTTTAGTTCAACACAAGTCTACTAATAGCACACTTGCATAAACTACTTTTTAGTGAGGGTTAAAAAGCAACCAAAATATACCCCCCCTCCCCATCCTCCGTTCTTCATCCTCCATCCTCCTCCTCCCCAGCTCCTCTTGGTCTTTCTGAAGTTGTCACGGGCAGATTGTCATGCAGCCAGTCTCAGCCAGCGGAGGAGGAGGAGGAGGAGGAGGAGGAGGAGGAGGAGGAGAACCCTCCATCCATCCTGGCAGGAGAATCTAGGGGGGCCAATCTGAATCTAGGCCAGTCGATAAGACGCCGGCTGACTGACCCTGGCAATTGTGCGGCAATCTGCTGGAATAACCAGTTTTGACAATCTAATCCAGCAGTGTAATGCGGGCTGGGTGATGGAGGAGACAGACGGGCTGCGTGGGAGCCGAACGTTTCTCCTGCGGCGTCTTGAAGACTAACCAGCTCTACTGCACGTCAGGGGTTGCATGACTGCGGGTTTTTCCCACAGTCGCCTGTGACGTGACGGAAGTCGAGCCGACCTTGGCTAATCGCTGCTGACGTCACGAATAAACCCGCGGGAGAAGGGGCTGCCTTGCAACAAGTGACAGCGCCGCATGAGCGACACTTAACGTACACGCGGCGCGGCTCGTGCCCATCATTTACATAGAACAGAAACGACAACAGGTCGCAAGTCAGCTGCACCAATGTACACAACAGCAACTTCCGGAACACGGAAGTGTCGGGGGGAAACACTTGAGCAGGAAAGCTAAACTCGGGTAGGAGCTAGCCTGTAAGCCTCCTCACAGTCCGAGTCCTGCTCAGTCGCGGTTCTTGCCCCCCCCCGGTCCCGGTCCCGGTCCCGGTCGTCCCAGCTGTGTTTAACAGTATTCCACAGCGTGTTGTAAGATGGGGACGTCGTAGCCAGGTTCAAAACGATGCAGTGGGTCCACGAAGCCTTCTCCGTGTACTGCAGCTAACGGTCTCATATCTTTCGCCGTGAAATCCACCAGCAAATGGACTATATGCGCACTCTCTTCCGCATTCCGACTCGGACAGCTCGTTCATTTCCGGGTAGCGCCGGAAGTGATTCGCACAGTCGCTAACAACCGCGAAGCAGCGGCGTTTTTCACTCGGGTCTCTTCAAGATCTGCCCAGACTCACGGTAACGACGTTGGTCGCGTTATCCAAGAGGCACGCCATACGTCAGTTACCAAAAAGGAGAAGGGCTTCAGACTTTACGTTTCAAGCTACACCCGCTATTACGAAGGTAAGAGCCGGACGTGTAACGTTAGTACCTAGCATGTTTTTGTACTAGCCAGTGCTAGCGTAGTGATAAGTTACTACAAAGGTTATTATTTCTATGTGTCAATCAGTTACGATTTTCCTAACGTCACTGTCAATCTCGGTTTGAAACAAGGATTCTACAGGAGGACTATCCATTAGGGCTGAGTGCTACAGATCTATGAGGAAAAGCCAAAACCCTCAACAAAGGGAAAGTTATCCTGCAGGTTCCGTGCAGACTGGTTCATGAGACAGGTTCCTGTTCGTCTAATCAATAAAGTTTCTGTGAGTCATATCCCTGCTATGAATGTAATACTGTTAAAGACTACCTTAAATATATATTTCATATGATACCCCATACATAACTCTAGTGCGTAAAAATGTGTAAAAGTAATGGGATTCACAGAAACTATATTGCGTTCTGAGTTCTGCCGCTTCTTTTACACACGTTCTGTGTTCCCCATTATTTTAAATGAGTAAAGTGAGACTGGCCAGTAGAGGGCGCTGGGGCGCCGCCCCCTTCAAATATCAAGAGATGAAAATCTACTTAAACATGTTGAATATAATTTAGTTGTATAATGCAAATAATGATGAAATAACAGTGTTTTTCAGTCTGTGAGCACCTGTCAGCAGCATTAAATATTGGTTCAAATGGTGTTTGGTTGGTTCCTGTCTGAATACATATACTTCCTGTCTGAATAAATATACTTCCTGTCTGAATACATATACTTCCTGGGTGAGGGTCGCCGGCCAAACCATACCTTATGCAAGCCCTCAAACTTGTGGCGAGCAGGTGACCTGAGGCTGCTGTCTGATTGGTTTCTTCAGGTTTTCCAGGGGGCGCAGTGCTGTGCCGCCCCAGACACGCCCACTTTTATTGGCAGCGAATTGGTATTGTTTTAAGGTTTTTTGATCTAATGTGATTGGACAATTCTCGTGGCTGTCAATCATGTTCACACCCACCACCACCCCTCGTCTCGACTGTCAATCATCCACCGCCTACGAACCCTGATAAAGTCTATAGGCTACATTGTCCTTCTTAATAACTCTGTGAGGGTGTAGTCATTAAAGCAGCAGTCAGGTGTGCTGCGACAAGGTACATTGCGCCCCCCCAACCCCCCCGAAAAAAAAATTGTTCAGCACCAGCCGCCACTGGAGATTAGTAGTGATTTGGCTACAGGTTTTGATTTACACATTAATGTATATCAGCTGTGGTTTTTTTGGTTCATTTTTTTCTCATCCATATCAATTCATACATCATTAATATTTTTCTCACTGTATGCGTGTACTCTTCGTTATAACAAAAGTTCACTAATATGTTGTTTAAAAAAATAATGTTTTAATGTTAAACTGCACTTGCAGCAAGTACAGTATGTATAGACGTGTTCCCTTGTTGACTTGCGCCAAATGTGCGTGCGCAGATTGTGAGGCAACACAGGGCCACGAGTCACGTGTTTGTCAACGTTACTGCGTTCATTTGGAAGAGGTCGTCGCAGAGGAATTGATTTAAAACGAAACGAAATGCCTCACCGTTGTTGCGCTGTCGGTTGTCCAAATCGTAAAGGTGGTAAAATCAAGCGTCTGTATTTTTACCGCATGCCGAAAGGGAAAACTCCAATTGAAAAACGAAGAAGACGGGCGTGGGTTCATGCGATCCGTCGGGAGGACTGGAAGACGGGGTCAGAAGAGCAAATATCAAACGCCAAGATTTGCGGAGAACATTTCATATCCGGTATGTATCCATTTCTTACACAAATAAGTCCTGTGATTGATCATACGGAAGTACCAGGTCCTAGTAGAGCAAGTGCCAAACCAAAGGTTGAGTTGTTAATACCTAGCCTTCCTCAAGTCTGACAACGAGTCCATCAGCTTTCTTGTGTCACGATGTTTGAGGTCACAATTTGACTCCAGCCTCGATCTCATAACCGTACAAACAATTCAACTACGAGGGCTTACCTCTGATTTTATGAAGCAAAACTTGTTTTCCTTCGATAACGGGCGGTAAAAGCGGTCTTGGACGTGTCCACCGACAAAGTAATCATGTGCTTCGAAAGACTTGTATGCCTTCATTGGTTCTTTGGTAAATATGCTTGGTGTCTCTATGAGGTGTTCAGTCACATCCCTCCAGCCATGTTGGGCAACTTCGTGGTATCACTGGTCCACTGAGCTTCAGCAAGCAGAAACGGATCGGGAAGTTTTTCTCCAGTGCTTAACGTTTCGACTCGTAATGCGTTCTTGTCTTCCTTGCTTAGACCTTCAGCGTGTTCTGAGATTTCCATTTTCTCAAATTTCTAACTTTTTAATTTTAGTTTTATACGCCTTCATCTGTGAGATTCATAGGTACACACATTGTTTCGCAGCCATGTTTTGCCACACGTTCTGCGCGCGCATCTTGTTTAAAACGCAGCTTTTGCATCACGCGATAAGGGGTCTGTTGTAACAGATGTGTGTATTTTCAAGGATTGTACTGAGGGATTCACATCCTGTGCAGCTACAAGGCTGCCAGTGTGCCTGTGTGGCAGGTACAGCCTTATGCAACCATGTGGCTGCACTTCTTTACCAGACTGCACGTTATTCCTAGCTGAAGATCACCTCTGTTCCCCAACACACACCTCTGTTCCCCAACACACACCTCTGTTCCCCCAACACACACCTCTGTTCCCCAACACACACCTCTGTTCCCCCAACACACACCTCTGTTCCCCCAACACACACCTCTGTTCCCCAACACACACCTCTGTTCCCCAGCACACATCTCTGTTCCCCAACACACACCTCTGTTCCCCAACACACACCTCTGTTCCCCAACACACGCCTCTGTTCCCCCAACACACACCTCTGTTCCCCCAACACACACCTCTGTTCCCCAACACACACCTCTGTTCCCCAACACACACCTCTGTTCCCCAACACACATCTCTGTTCCCCAACACACACCTCTGTTCCCCAACACACGCCTCTGTTCCCCCAACACACACCTCTGTTCCCCCAACACACACCTCTGTTCCCCAACACACACCTCTGTTCCCCAACACACACCTCTGTTCCCCAACACACACCTCTGTTCCCCAACACACGCCTCTGTTCCCCCAACACACACCTCTGTTCCCCCAACACACACCTCTGTTCCCCAACACACACCTCTGTTCCCCAACACACACCTCTGTTCCCCAACACACACCTCTGTTCCCCCAACACACATCTCTGTTCCCCCAACACACACCTCTGTTCCCCCAACACACACCTCTGTTCCCCCAACACACACCTCTGTTCCCCAACACACACCTCTGTTCCCCCAACACACACCTCTGTTCCCCAACACACACCTCTCTTCCCCCAACACACACCTCTGTTCCCCCAACACACACCTCTGTTCCCCAACACACACCTCTGTTCCCCAACACACACCTCTGTTCCCCAACACACACGTCTGTTCCCCAACACACACCTCTGTTCCCCAACACATAGCTGCACGGAAACTGAGCAGAAGTGGCGTAAAACAAGAACCATGGTAACTAACTTTCTTAACATGCTACTTTTATTTTATTTATGGATATTTGTTTACGGCAGCATGGTGATGCAGTGGTCAGCGCGGTCGCCTCACAGCAAGAAGGTCCTGGGTTCCAGCCTCAGGATAGTCCAACCTTGTCCCGGGTCGTCCTCTGTGTGGAGTTTGCATGTTCTCCCCGTGTCTGCGTGGGTTTCCTCCGGGTGCTCCGGTTTCCTCCCACAGTCCAAAGACATGTAGGTCAGGTGAACCAGCCGTACTAAATTGCCCATAGGTATGAATGTGTGTGTGGGTGTGGGTGTGGGTGTGGGTGTGTCGGCCCTGCGTGAAGGCCTGGCGGCCTGTCCAGGGTGTCTCCCCGCCTGCCGCCCAATGACTGCTGGGATAGGCTCCAGCGGTTTGGATAATGGATGGATATTTGTTTATGTTTATTGAAAATTTGTTTTTGTTTAAATGCGGCGTGTTAAACCTGGTCTGGTGACTGACATGGTGATTCTTTCAGCCAGACCCCGGGAAAGGAGACTGGAAGAAGGCATCATGTTATTGATGTTATTATTATTTCTTTAGTATTTCCTGTTTTACATCCTGGAGAGCCGGGTCCAAACTATGGACCTGAGGAACTATAGCGTAGATGTCACTTGATTGACAGTACTCGTCGTAATATGTGGGCTGTTCCGAGGAGGGCGATCTTCTGGATTGCACCGATGTTGATGTTTCCTGGAATACGGTTGGTGAACTTTTCCATTCCCTTCTCCATGAGTCCTAGAGCTCCAATGACCACTGGTGTTGTTTCGGTCTTCATTCCCCACATCCTGTTGCTTTCAATCTCCAAGTCTTTGTACTTGGTGAGCTTCTCTGTGACTTTCACTGAGGTGTTTTTTTTCGGATGGTATTGCCATGTCAACGAGCATACTCCTCTTTTGCTTCCTGTCCTTGATAACGATGTCAGGCTTGTTGGCTTTTATCTCTGTCAGTGTGGATGGGCGTGTCCCAGAGGATGGTGACATCATTGTTTTCAGTGACCGTTTTTGGCTGGTGTTCGTACCACTTCTCAGTCATCTTGATCTTGTAGCTCCTGTAGATCTTCCAGTGCAGGTATGCTGCTGCCTTGTTGTGCCTGTACATGTACTCGGTCTTTGCCAGTTCCGGGCAGCCTGAGACAACGTGGTCGATGGTTTCTTTGTACATTCCACAGATTCTGCATTTTGGGTCTTTTCCATCTTTGATGACGCTATGGCGATAAGATCTGGTTGCCAGGCTCTGGTCTTGTGCAGCGATTATCAGGTCCTCTGTCTCTGCTTTCAGCCCGGTGCTCCTCAGCCACTGATGTGTCTTTTGTTGGTCGATGTCTGCATCTTTCATTCTTTTTGGGTATTTCCCGTGCATTGCTTTGTCCTCCCAGGGTTTTTGCAGTTGCCGCTGGCCATGCTGTTTTGCCTTCTGCTTCACTTGTTTGACATAGATGGTAGTTGCCTCATTTTCTGTTGGTGGGATTTCTGGGACATCAAGCTCTATCTTGAATTGTGCAGCTTCTTTATTGATGGAATAGATCTGATGTTGTACTATTCGGAGGAGTGGGTCATCTGTTTTGGTCAGGTATGCATCCAGCTCGATGGTGGTAGTCTTGAAGGTCAGTTTGAGTTGGACTAGGCCTCGTCCTCCTGAAGCTCTTGGTAGGTACAGCCTGTCGACATCTGCTTTTGGGTGGTGCATCTTCTCCATGGTCAGCATCTTTCACATGTTCATTGCAGAGGTAAATGAGGTTATGGTTGGGTGTTCCAACGGGAATTGAACCTCCAATCCAGGCTCTGATAGAGCCTTGCTCTATCTAGGAAGCTACTACACACGGGACAACATACAGGCTATTGTGTATGTTAAAGTGAAAGTAGACAACTTTTTTGCTTTAACTTAACATTATGAACATTATGAAGTAAATGTTGATTGCAGTGTACCTGCTATGATACCATTTAGATCGGTTGTCTTCCAGCCTCGCCTTCACTATTCAATTCTGTCTCCCCCAGAGCATGATTTTTCCCGGCAAATCGATTTATGGCACAGGCAGTGCGTCCAATGGCAGATGGTGGAACAACTGAAGTAACTGTGGAACCTCTACCTGGCAAAAGAAAAAGACCCAAACAAGGCGAAGAGGGAGTATGATTGAAGATGAGATAAAACAAGAAGGAACCTCAGACGGGCATTCGCTCAATGGAGAGAGCTCCGCGACTTGAGAGGAGGGTTCCAAACTGACTATGCATTCTTTCTACTGGATCAGTAAGTAACACAACCTGCCTACTTACTAATACTACCAGATGTTTAACTCTGCCTTTATCATGGCACTTTAGATCGGGGTTTCTAGTTCAAACTGCGGTTCTTATGGTTGTTTCTTGGAGCCAGGCTGCTAGTGGTTAGCCATATTGCTAATGCTACCACTAGCTAATGCTAACAGCCAGAAAACAAACCAGGGGCAACAAGGAATGCAGGACCAGCCTGGCTGGTCTTGGATTCCTTGTAGCCCCGACTTCAGTGCTATGATAAAGGTAGGAACAAAAGAAAAACCACGTTTGTTTCTGGTGTGTTAGTGTTAGCTAGTGTTGATGGCATTAGCCATGTTGCTTATCAGCCAGAACTGAACATCTACGATCCGTTTTCTGTTTCTTTACAGAAATGTGTAAACAAATGCATGTGTTTCCTGTGTTGTTGTGAGTTGCTAGGCTCTGAGGAGAATAGACATTTGTGTTTGTGACATAGCACAAACAATAACAGCACTTGGAAACGCTGGGGGGGGTTGAAACGTTGTCTACTTCCACTTTTAATCAGCAAGTGTTTGCTGCATCTGTTGTCAAGGTGCCACGACCTTTGACCTCTTCTGTAGTGGTTTCATCTAGCAGTTTAATTCTTCTTTACTGTAGTCTTTCTTCTTCGCTGTTTCTAATTTTCAGATGACAATGTTAGAATTTGGGTCTTTTTCTGCTCCTCAGCTGGGCTCCATGGAACATAACAGTTTATATTCGAGGCATGTGACTGCTATTCTTACCCAGACTTGAAATAACAGGAACAAAGAGCTTACAGCTAGAGTGCGGGACTTTTTACAGATAAAGGAATGTCTGTGGCGTTCAAGCCCTTGCCAAACAAGTTCACACGATGATGATTAAGCCTTTCCCGACCAGGAAGATCTCTCTGTATTTCAGAGTTTTAAATCTGGTGTCTGTGGCGACATTCCCATGCTATAGTCACACGCCGGTGCACTGGAAGTGATGTGTAGTAATCACGGGCATCGTAGTGGGGGGGGGGGGGGGTACCTACCAGGGTCCAGAAGCGGGGTGGGGGGCTCGGGAAGCCTGGAATTAAACGTTTGTTTTGGTTTGCAATTTTTTATTTCTAGCTAATTGGTGTCATAACTTCAGTTAAAATTGGCTCAGTACATCGGTTGAGGGACTTATAGAAACTAGTGGAGTCTGTCTGAGGCCTCTCTCACCCCTCTCTGAGGCCCCTCTCACCCCTTACAAAAGATGCAAAATGGTTTAGTCCATCCCTCACGATCATCTCTCAATGCAGCTCATCTAGTCCTGTCGCGAGTGGCTGCTGATACAAGCACAAGCACAAGCACAAATCAGATCAGCGATGTCCCAGCAGAGGCTGGACAGCCTGGCACTACTCTCAACTGAAAGCCGATGAGCAAAACAGTTGGACTTTAAAGGTCTTTTCAATGACTTTACAAACAAGAAGTGTGGAATAAACATCATGGGTGTCAGCGTCAAGATGCACCAAAGTTTGGAGCGATACTGTACATTTTTTTTCAGTCACTGCAAGATAGTTAAGTTAGGTTAAGGTTAGGTTGAGTTAGGTGAAAGTAGAATAATGTACTGTGATTGTAAATGATATGCGAGAACTCAAAAAAGTGATGCGTGAGTGACAAAAGGGGAAAGGGGCCCTCAGAATCTGCTTATGTATAGGGCCCAGAATTCTGTGCTACACCCCTGGTAGTGATGCGCTTTGCCAGAGCTGAGCTTCCGTTCCGTGGGACGAAAGCATTCGCGTGCCTCTAGTTTGCTTTCCTTCAGGGCTTTCTGCGAGGAAGCTTCTGGGCTTGGAAGCCATGGATGAAAAACCCAAGAAGTTTCCAGAAAATGAAACTCTGCATTCAGAGGAAGGACTAAAGTAAAACTTTTTTTTTAAATAAAGCCATCGATGGCGAGGACAAACATGGATAACCCTTGGTAACCTTTCCTCATTGGAGAGTGCTGATAGAAGAGAAGTAATTACTCTCGCTGCCAGAAGGGGGTGACAAAACTGCCGCACTGCAGGTTTCAGACTAAAGAGGGGGAATAATAGGAACTTATTATAATGAAGGTGGCCAATTACCCCACTCTTCTGAGCCGTCCCGGTCTCTGCTCCACCCCCTCTGCTGATCCGGGGAGGTCTGCAGACTACCACATGCCTCCTCCAATACATGTGGAGTCGCCAGCCCCTTCTTTTCACCTGACAGTGAGGAGTTTCACCAGGGGGACGTAGCACGTGGGAGGATCACGCTATTCCCCCCCACCCAGTTCCCCCTGCCCCCTGAACCGGCACCTCGACCGACCAGAGGAGGCGCTAGTGCAGCGACCAGGGGCCTCATGTATCACTCGTTACTATTGGATGGGCAAATTTGTGTGTACACACCCATGGAATTTGTTTAGCCCTCAAGATTGTCTGACAGGCAGCAGCGAAGTATGATGGTAATTTGTAGTTCCTGTCTCCTAACGCCTGTTGTCTACCTCTTGCAGCGAGCATCAGCGTGAGCCAATACGGGTCTAAATTCAGGGGTTACCCAGGTTCTACACTGGTCTCTGACACAAACGTCAGGGCTAAAAAAATCCCTTGGGTGTGTGCGCACAAATTTGCCCATAGTAACGACTGATACATGAAGCCCCAGGACACGTACCCACACCCGCCTCCCCACCCGCAGGCACGGCCGATTGTGTCTGTAGGGACGCCCGACCAGCCGGGGGCAACACGGGGACTCGAACCGCCGTCGACATGTTGGTAGGCAACGGAATAGACCGCCACGCCACCCGGACGTCTGCAGATGGGTCATAAATGAATGTGCCACATGTCTGTGGATGTGTTTAACAAAGTGTGACAATGTGATGAAATAAGTCTTGTGTTTAAACTGGTAGCGCACAGCAGTAAAGAGAATTAAAGCCGCTGTTGAGTTGGCGCTCCACAGCTCACGTGCAGATTCAACAAAACTGAGTCACTAAATCCAAGAGATGCTACCCCCCCGCCCCCTCAGTCAGCCTCATTACACGCAGAAGATTACAGCATCCCCTCGCTCTTCTTCATTATATTTTTATAGATGTAATGGTTGCTAAGCAACAGCACCGGTATGTGTCTACGCCACACAGAGAAAGAGAGAGAGAGGGCGAGTGAGCGTTGATTAAGATCCTTTCTTTCCCTCGCTCTCCTCTTCAATCCGCAGTAGACGCTCGCCTCCTCTTCACGTCTCGCCGCTTCACGTCGGCAGACTGTAATTACATCCCACAGTCAAGTGTCACCGCAGAGTGTCTGTCTGAACAACGGCAGCCACACAACTAGACCTCCGACACCGCTGCCTGCCGAAAAGCCACCTGAACGCTCCCCGTGGATCCTCCGACAGCCTCGCTTTATCGGGTTTACGATCCCCGTACCTTCTCCAGCACAGGCCCGGCTCGCTGCGGAGCCTGTAGGGGGGAATGCTAAGGGTGCAAGATGCTCTACAGGATGTACAACCTGAGCCTACTTTTTTTTAATGCAGCCCATCAATATAATATACACATTTCGCACATGTATTACATTATACACAAGCAAAATTATTTTCTTAATTGGATCTTGGACTTGGCGCTGCCCCCCCCCCCCATTCTAACTATTAACGTGCGGTGATGAAGGGGGTTGCCACCCTAAACTGCCTGTCCTGATTGAGAGACTTCTTTTTTTCCCCCAGTTGTACCTGACCAGCTGCCCCGGTCCCTGCTCCACCCCCCCTGCCGATCCGGGGAAGGCTGCAGACTACCACATGCCTCCTCCCATACGTGTGGAGTCACCAGCCGCTTCTTTTCACCCGACAGTGAGGAGTTTCACCAGGGGGACATAGCACCTGGGAGGATCACGCTATTCCCCGCAGTTCCCCCTCCCCCTGAACGCTTCAACCGACCAGAGGAGGCGCTAGTGCAGCGACTAGGACACATACCCACATCCGGCTTCCCACCCGCAGACATGGCCAGTTGTGTCTGTAGGGACGCCCGACCAAGCCGGAGGTAACACGGGGATTCGAAACGGTGATCCCCTGATAGAGTGACTTCTTCTGTTGATGTCGAAGACGGTGACACGTCTTAATAAGCCGAAATTATCTGGTGCCCAGGGGAGAAAAAGAAAGAACGAGGAGGAAGAAAAACATGGAAAATACGAAGGTAGTGAACTGACTTAAGAATCGGTGCAGTTCCCAACTTGCCGTCAAGTAGCACGACTAAAATGCGACTTCGGACTTTCCGATATGACAAGGAGCTGGCAGAAATCTACCCTGACATGTGGGTCGCTTTGAGAATTCCCGCCACTCGTCCCATAACAGTGGCTGCTGCAGAGAGGAGCTTCTCTTAAACCCATGAAAACATATCTGAGGTCTACCAGGGGCAAGAGCGTCTAACTGGACTTTCTATAACAAGCATAAACCCCACCATGTTTTAGAACAGCTATCGTCTACTACTGGTCCAGAATTCAGCTGCCCATATCAGTACCAGAACTCCTTCCATGGATCACATCACTCCTGATCTTCAGCAACTCTGCTGGCTCCCTGTTATATACCGTATTGACTTTAAGGTCCTGCTCCTCACCTTTAAGGCCCTTAATAACCTAGCTCCTTCATATCTTTCCAAACTCCTTCATATCCACACGCCCTCCTGCACTCTCAGATCCTCCTCTGCGCTCCAACTCACTACACCATCAGTCCGCTTGACCACCATGGGGTCTAGAGCCTTCAGTCATTCTGCCCCCCACCTATGGACCTCTCTCCCACAAGACCTTCACAACACTGACTCTCTTTCAACCTTCAGATCCCATCTCAAAACGCACCTTTTCACACTGGCATATTCAGTCTGATCCACGCTTCACTGAGTTTTGTGCAGATGATGATTTTATACGTTTCTGTTGTGTTGACTTTTTATTGTCGACCCTGCTTTGTTTTGATTTTATGCTGTCTGATACAGTGCTGCTTGTTTTTTAACTGTGTTCTTTAAGGTGTCCTTGAGTGCTCTGAAAGGCGCCCACAAATAAAATGTATTATTTTTATTATTATTACTACTACTACTACTACTTTCGGCTGCTCCCATTAGGGGGCGCCACAGCGGATTATCCGTTTCCATCGCTGTCCTCTGTCATTTCCTCTGTCACACCAGCCACCTGCATGTCCTCCCTCACCACATCCATAAACCTCCTCTTTGGCCTTCCTCTTCTCCTCTTCCCTGGCAGCTCCATATTCAGCATCCTTCTCCCAGTATACCCAGCATCTCTCCTCCACACTTGTCCAAACCATCTCAATCTTGTCTGTCTTCCGTTGTCTCCAAACCGTCCAACCTGAGCTGTCCCTCTAATATACTCATTCCTAATCCTGTCCTTCTTCATCACTCCCAATGGAAATCTTATCATCTTCATCTCTGCCACCTCCAGCTCCACCTCCTGTCTTTTCATCAGTGCCACTGTCTCCACACCATACAACATAGCTGGTCTCACTACCATCTTGTAAACCTTCCCTTTAACTCTTGCTGGTACCCTTCTGTCACACATCAATCCTGACACTCTTCTCCACCCACTCCAACCTGCCTGCACTCTCTTCTTCACCTCTCTTCTGCACTCCCCGTTACTTTGGACAGTTGACCCCATGTATTTAAACTCATATGCCTTCGTCACCTCCACTCCTTGCATCCTCACCATTCCACTGTCCTCCCTCTTATTCACGCATAGGTATTCCGTCTTGCTCCTACTGACTTTCATTCCTCTTCTCTCCAGTGCATACCTCCACCTCTCCAGGCTCTCCTCCACCTGCACCCTACTCTCACTACAGATCACAATGTCATCTTCAAACGTCTTCCAACACCTGCCTGATCTCGTCCGTCAACCTGTCCATCACCACTGCAAACAAGAAAGGGCTCAGAGCTGATCCTTGATGTAATCCCACCTCCACCTTGAACCCATCTGTCATTCCAACCACACCCCTCACCACTGTCACACTTCCCTCATACATATCCTGCACCACTCCTACATACTTCTCTGCCACTCCCGACTTCCTCATACAATACCACACCTCCTCTCTCGGCACTCTGTCATATGCTTTCTCTAAACCCACCAAGACACAATGTACCTCCTTCTGGCCTCCTCTGTACTTCTCCATCACCATTCTCAAAGCAAACATCACATCTGTGGTGCTCTTTCATGGCATGAAACCATACTGCTGCTCGCTGATCATCACCTCTCCTCTTAACCTAGCTTCTATTACTCTTTCCCATATCTTCATGCTGTGGCTGATCAACTTTATACCTCTGTAGTTGATGCAGTTCTGCACATCACCCTTGTTCTTGAAAATCGGTACCAGTATGCTTCTTCTCCACTCCTCAGGCCTCCTCTCACTTTCCAGGATTGTGTTAAACAATCTAGTTAAAAACTCCACTGCCATCTCTCCTAAACATCTCCATGCCTCCACAGGTATGTCATCAGGACCAACTGCCTTTCCACTCTTCATCCTCTTCATAGCTGCCCTCACTACCTCCTTGCTAATCCGCTGAACTTCCTGATTCACTATCCCCACATCATCCAACCTTCTCTCTCTCATTTCCTTCATTCATCAGCCCCCCAAAGTACTCCTTCCACCTTCTCAGCACACTCTCCTCACTTCTCAGCACAATACTATCTATGTCCTTGATCGCCCTAACTTGCTGCACATCCTTTGCAGCTTGGTCCCTCTGTCTAGCCAATCGGTACAAGTCCTTTTCTCCTTCCTTAGTGTCTAACCTTTCATACAACTCACTATACACCTTTTCCTTTGCCTTTGCCACCTCTCTCTTCACTTCACGCTGCATCTCCTTGTACTCCTGTCTACTTTCTTCATCTGTCTGACTATCCCACTTCTTCTTTGCCAACCTCTTCCTCTGTATACTTTGCTGTACTTCCTCATTCCACCACCAAGTCTCCTTGTCTTCCTTCCTCTGTCCTGATGACACACCAAGTACCTTCCTAGCTGTCTCCCTCACTATTTCTGCAGTGGTTGTCCAGCCATCTGGCAACTCTTCACTACCACCCAGTGCCTGTCTTACCTCCTGCCTGACCTCCACACAACAGTCTTCCTTCTTCAACTTACACCATTTGATCTTCAGATATGCCTTCACTCGCTTCCTCTTCTTGGTTTCCAAAGTCATCCTACAGATCACCATCCAATGCTGCCTAGCTACGTTCTCCCCTGTCACCACCTTGCAGTCTCCAATCCCTTTAAGATGGCGCCTTCTACATAAGATATAGTCCACCTGTGTGCACTTTGCGCCACTCTTATACGTCACCCTGTGTTCCTCCCTCTTGAAATATGTATTCACCACAGCCATTTCCATTCTTTTTGCAGAATACACCACCATCTGTCCTTCCACATTTCTCTCCTTGACACCATACCTTCCCATCACCTCCTCATCACCTTTGTTCTCTTCACCAACATGTCCATTGAAGTCCGCTCCAATCACCACTCTCTCCTCCTTGGGTACCCTCTCCACCATGTCGTCCAACTCACTCCAGAATTATCCTTTCTCCTCCATCTCACACCCAACTTGCGGGGCATATGTGCTGATAACATTCATCATCACACCTTCGATTTCCAGCTTCATACTCATCACTCTGTCTGACACTCTCTTCACCTCCAGCACACTCTTAACATGCTCTTCCTTCAGATTTACCCCTACCCCATTTCTCCTCCCATTCACACCATGGTAGAAGAGTTTGAACCCACCTCCGGTGCTCCTGGCCTTACTCCCCTTCCACCTGGTCTCTTGCACACAGTATACCTACCTTTCTTCTCTCCATCATATCAGCCAGCTCTCTCCCTTTACCAGTCATGGTGCCAACATTCAAAGTTCTGACTCTCACCTCCACATTCCTACCCTTCCTCCTCTCCCACTGCCTCTGGACATGCCTTCCCCCTCTCCATCTCTTTCACCCAACAGTAGCATAGTTTCCGCCGGCACCCTGTTGGCCAACAGTACCGGTGGTGGTCGTTGGTAACTTGGGCGGGCCTCGACCGATCCGGTATGGAAACTACAGTAAAGTGACTATTATTAACATTAGCAGGGAAATGGAGTCATGTGTCAGTTGCACTATGCTGCATAGTAAAACCCGTGGTCTTTGTGTGTGTGGGGTGTGGGTCATTTCTCTCAGTTCAGGTACATTTTAAACATCCTATCCTGTTTTTTTTACACTGTTTTATAGCTTGAATAATAGCTAAAAGAAAAATACTATTGTTGCTACTAATAATAGTTCATAGGATCAATATTGCCATGGCTGAAGGAGTCACATTTAATCAATATTTGTGTTGCTATGTGTCATTCAGGGTAACAAAATCTTGTCATGCAGAATAACACCAGTATTTCATATTGAAATACAATAAATTTGTTTGCATTTTGTATGCAAATGTCAGCGGATATAGTGAAAGATATTTTCATAGATTTTTGCTTTTTTCAGTGTAAGACAGGAAGTTTTTGTAAAACACCTTCAGCAAATTTTAATTTGTACCCGTGACACATCAAATATGTGGTATTCACACTTAAATAATGTAATTTTTTTCTGGGTATTTATGTTTCTGCCAGTCTAAGCATGGATATACACCCTTGTCATTATAAAGAAATTGGCTTTTTTTTGTTGTAAAAAAAACTGTTATACTTGATGATATTTTACAAGGGTACATTCATATGAATCACAATAACAATGAATTATGGCTTTATTCTTGACTGTAACTAATACAAGGACATAGGAATCAGGAACACTTTATTTGTCATTTCACTTCATACGCCTGCACACATGAAATGAAACAAAATGCCGTTTCCCCCAGCCCACAGCAGCACAACACAAAGACACAAACACATCCAAAAACCACAAGAACACACATACCCAGACTAACACACATATCCAAACTAACACACATATCCAGACTAACACACATATCCAAACTAACACACATATCCAAACTAACACACATATCCAGACTAACACACATATCCAAACTAACACACATATCCAGACTAACACACATATCCAAACTAACACACATATCCAGACTAACACACATATCCAAACTAAACAAAAAAATCACTGTCCAGGAGAAGGAACGCCAGCCAGGATGACTGTCGGAACTACCCGTCTGCGTGGGTTAGCAGTTAGCTTAGCCTGCCCCGCTTCCGCGTCCTGTCAGACCGCCCTCGGTGTTTCCTCTTGGGGCACACGCTTTTATTTTGACATGCAAAAGTGGTGATTGTGCCGGTGATGAGTCCACCTGTTTGCTGCCCGTGAACCAGTTTACCGCTGAGGCCGAGGGAGCTGATTAGTATTCTGTGCTGGTGTGTGTGTGTGTGTGTGTGTGTGTGTGTGTGTGTTTTAGGAGGGAGGGGGGGATTCACATGTCACATCCTGGAGCTTTTTATTAAGACTGATCTGGGATCTGAGCCGTGCCCCTACCAACACCACCAGGCCTCTGCTCAGTCAGTCAGCAGTCTGCCCTTCCCCAGGGGTGTGTGTGTGTGTGTGTGTATGTGAGGCTGTTACTCCCATGTCAGTCCAAGTGTGTGTTTTGTATGCCCCCGGGTTTTGCATAATCCCCCATAAATAAACACACTCACACATGTACATGCTATGCGCACACACACTCACACACACACACACACAGACGGAGGTCAACACAGCACGTACAAAGATACACACAACTTCATTAAGACATGAATGCACACACACCCGGGCGTGTATAGACACACACTTTTATACCACACACACACACACACACACGCACGTGCACACACAGCTGCAGACTGCACCTCCAAGCATGCTGTCACATCTAAGTACAGAAATCAATGAGTGAAGCAACAATCGCACTTTTAGTAAGACATTTAGTAAGTTACAGTACGACTTGAGGGGATTTAATTTAGATAGTACTAAAGCAGTACTAAATACATCATAGAATGTACTAAATACATGCCTAGAATATACTAAATAATCATAGAATGTACTAAATACATGCATTACAATATGCTAAATACATGCATAGAATATACTAAATACATCATAGAATATACTAAATACATGCATTAGAATATACTAAATACATCATAGAATATACTAAATACATCATAGAATATACTAAATACATGCATTAGAATATACTAAATACATCATAGAATGTACTAAATACATCATAGAATATACTAAATACATACATTAGAATATACTAAATACATGCATAGAATATACTAAATACATCATAGAATATACTAAATACATGCATTAGAATATACTAAATACATCATAGAATGTACTAAATACATCATAGAATATACTAAATACATGCCTAGAATATACTAAATACATCATAGAATGTACTAAATACATCATAAAATATACTAAATACATGCATAGAATATGCTAAATACATGCATAGAGTATACTAAATACATGCATAGAATATACTAAATACAAGATATTAATAACAATATTATATTAACTAATATAATTCATCAGTTATGACCGAACTGAAGTGCAATGAACATTAACTACAGTTTAAAAGTGCAACTTAACGTTAGGTGTTATCCACCCAGTTTTATATCCTGTTATAGTCCGTTTTGTTGCTGATAGTAGCATGAAACCATGAAAACAATACCTTACTCGTCCTCTGGCTAGTCTTCCCTCCCAAGCCACTGGATCGGCATTCATCTTTTGTCTATGCCGTACAGCCCTCTCCTTATTAGAGAACGGCATCTACAGTATAAAGATAATGTGCCTTGAAATACCTTAAAATGCCCTAAAATAGTTTAAAATGATAATATCCAGTATTCATACACACAAGTAAATATGAACTGCATGATTAAACGTCATAGTGAAAACATGGGATCCAAAGCGACTGTCATTCAGTGTGACGGGTGACATTGTGGTATAACTTGAAACTTGTGTTGTGCCGAGGGACTAAAGCGTGATACTCAAGGATTGATTTCATACACAAACATATTTAACAGGCAGTTCTTTGGCCACCTACATAAAGTAATGACCTTGACCTATTAAGATTATCCTTACCTTTCATGGTTGATTTAGCTTTTTATAAAATAATAACATTAAAAGAATGTTTTCTGCGTTGTACTGCAGGACATACATTTTTGTTACAAAGGCTGACCCATTACAGTGTTCCTACTGTTCCATCAGATCTGTGGATGACGCAATCTCACTTGCTCTGCGTGCTGCTTTAGTACACCTTAATTTAAAAAATAAAAAAAAACCTATGTCAGAATGTTGTTTATTGATTACAGCTCTGCTTTTAATACAATTATACCATCCAAACTGGTGTTGAAACTCAGAGGTCTTGGTCTGGGTAACTCTGTCCGTAATTGGCTATTTGATTTCCTAGCAGGCAGGTCCCAGACTGTGAGAATAGGTAAAACATACTCATCCACATTAGTCTTAGGACCGGCACACCTCAGGGCTGCTGTCTAGGTCCCCTACTGTACTGTCTGTTTACACACAACTGTGTTGGCAAATATGACAACAACAGCATCATTAAATTCGCAGATGACATCATAGTGATTGGACTAATAAGCAACAGTGATGAGAGGGCCTAAAGGAGGGAAGTGGAAAATGTAATCATTAGGGCTGGGTACTGGTAAGGACTTTGCGATACAATACGTATCATGATACATGGGTCACGATATGATTGCATCACGATACATTGTGATACGACACGTAATTTTCTGAAAAATTCAAAATATAGCTGAAAATACAACTTGCTGTGTACCACCTGGGTAGTCTAATATTTATATCACAGTATATTTTGATAACTTAGTGGACAAGTTGAGTCAAAACTATTTAATTCAAATGTTCTATTCCAATTCATTAGAACGGTATCTCTGCATTGCACAGTGCACACTGTGTCACTGAACACACTGACCTGAAATGTAGATGCCATAACATCATGGTGGGACATAATTGTAACGTACGATTCAGTGGCTCTTGATGGCCATCCATCGCATGTCAGGGCCCCTCTCTCTGCAGAGGTAAGAGATGTTTAAACAGTTTTCTTCACCTCTTCGTAAAGCCTGAGCACTGCTATATCCGTCATGTGTCGGGGAGCTGGGATCACATAGCGCAGCTCCATAGTGCTGGGTGCCGGACGGCAGCTAGCCTACTACTAGCCCATAGTGACATCTACAGGAGCGGAGGTCATAGGCTATTTGATCACAGGAATTTGAGGGATATTTAGACACATTTTAAATCTGTTTAATTGTTTAATACATGAATAATTTGTAATGTATCGATACAAGTATTGTGGAAGAAATATTGCAATACTGAGCCTTACTGATTTTTTTTTTTGCACAGCCCTATTAACTATATGGTGCCATGATAACAGCCTCTCTCTAAATGTCAGTATGACAAAAGGAATCATTGTTGACTTTAGAAAGATCAGAGAAAATCATATTCCTATTTCTGTCAATGGATCATCTGGCAAAATTGTGCACACATTTAGAATCACTGACACCCTCGCGTGGTCTCTCAACACCAACTGCATCCTCAAGGACTGTATTTCCTGAGGCGTCTCAAGATTTTTTTGGTGTGAGTACCAAAACTCCTATGAACTTTTATCTCAGTACCATGGAGTGTGTCTTGACAGGCTGTATCAGTGTGGTTTGGTAACCTGACTGCTCAGGACTGCAGGCTGCTGCAAAGGACTGTAAAGACAGCAGCAAAACTCATTGGCATGGAACTACCGCAACTCCATAATATTTACACCACTCACTGTAAAACGAAAGCCCAAAACCAAGATGGTCATTATGACCGTTTTGGATTTTTAAAGTTTAATAACTTTGTGGGGTGAAAAAAGATACAGACCTGCTTCTCCCTGAATGCTCCTTGCATATATTTGCATTTGAAATTAGTTTTAGATCAATTGCACGAAAAAAGGTTAAGATAAGATCTACCTAAAATGACCAATGAGTGGTCCGTCTCGTAATTTGCGCATGATCAGCGCATCACGTCACTATGTATGACGTGTGTTGGTCGCATCATTTCCTTCGTGAAGTTCATCACTCTGTCCTAGAAACACACTAGCGTCCTCCAGTGCAGAGAAGAAGTCTAAACTTGATGTTTGATTATTTCCGACATGTCTGGTTACCACCGAGGCGTTGCAGTATTTACAGGCGTTGGACAGCGGCCATTTTAAATTGTTTGAAAAGTAGCATTAAAGTTGTTAAAATTTTAATTTTGGTGTCAGTTAGTTTCTTATGGACATGCTGACATATGTAATGCATTAATATCTCAGCTGGGTATTTCTCTTGACAGAATATTTAAAAACCGGCAGTCATTTTGACCGCCCACGGTCGTTTTAGGTAGGAGTGAAATCCCGGTCGTTCTGGTTTAAGGACACCAGCCACCCCGTTCATGCTCTGTTCTCACTCCTTCCATCTAAAAACGTTACGGGAGCATCAAATCACACCCCACCTGTCTCAGTAATAGTTTCTTTCTACAGGCAGTCAGGTCGCTGAACAGCTGACGCACCCATATGCACCTTACGTTGTTGTGTTATCATGTATTTTTGTGGATATAATGTCTGAATTGTGTGTACATAGTCTCTGTATGTTGTTATTGTTTTTTAGGGGAGGGGGTAATGTGTCATTGGATCCTTTATGTTAAGGCAGAGAGCAAGTTGAACTTGCCACTAGAGGGTGAAAAGGTGAAATCATCAGATATTTGGGAGAGATTTGCTCACTTTATCACATTCATAGAGGGTCTTCAGCGGGTCTTCTTTGTGATGTCACACACTCATGATTGCCACCGTGTGAACTGCTTTACCATGGATTTTTAGCCTTGTTATCCTGAATGACATTGATGAAGCGTGACGCTGCGTAGGTCAGCATTGCCAGACCTGTAGGCTGTGTCGCGGTCCCTCAGCAGCAGCTTGTCATCCATGGTTTATTGTTTGGAAAGCGTCTGTTATGTTCGTCAGCAGTCACTGTATCAATACAGTTTTGCATGTAAAACAGGACAGTGGATGTAGTTCTTCTATGTCTTGTTGTGCAAGTAAATCAAATAAACCCAGTGAGCGCGCTCAAAGCAGTCCTGAAGCTGAGTGGAAGCCCCCTCAGGCAGAGTCTTTATGGTCCTCACAGAAGGCCTTTCTTTGCTGAGGAGAGGTCTGTATGCCGGAGTGAGAAAGAGAGAGAGCTGGTCAGACTGGCCTAAGTGGGGGAGTGTGGAGACCTTGTATCCTTTTCTGATCTTACTGTAAACATGATCCAATGTATTTTCTCGAAGGACACGTCACATGTTGGTAAAACTTAGGAAGGACAGTTTTCAGACTACCTTGGTTAAAGTCTCCAGCCACAACAAAAATCCCATCAGGATGAGCAGTCTGTAGTTTATTCATGGCTGCATGGTGGTGCAGTGGTTAGTACTGTCGCCTCACAGCAAGAAGGTCCTGGATTTGTACCCCAGGGTTGCCCAATCTTGGTGGTCATCCCAGGTCGTCCTCTATGTAGAGTTTGCATGTTCTCCCCATGTCTGTGGTGGGTTTTCTCCGGGTGCTCCGGTTTCCCCCACCATCAAAAAAGACATGCATGTTAGGGTTAATACTCCTGTCTGTGCCCCCGACTGAGGCATGGCAAGACAAACTGGAGTTGGTCCCCGGGTGCTGCAGGGTGGCTGCCCACTGCTCCTAGCTACACAGCTGGGATGGGTTAAATGCATAGCGTAATTTCCCCACGGGGATCGATGAATTATCTCTCTGTCAAACATCTCAGCAGTATGTCCAAAACTGTCTTGGTGTTAGCGTTTGGTGGGATGTACACAGCCTTACCAATTAGAAAAGTGAACTCCTGTGGCAGATAAATGGGTCAGCATCTTAATGTCATGTACTCTAAGTCCAGCGAACAGTGTCTGTCAATGACAGTAGCAACTGTACACCACTTATTATGAGAGTAGATGCACAGCCCTCCCACTCTACTCTTACCGGAAGCTCTGTTCCTGTCTGCCCGGTGCGCTGTGCAGCCTGCTAGCAAAATAGCTTCGTCAGGGATCCCCGTATGAAGCCAGGTCTTGGATATTACCACGATTGAGCAGTCTTTCACAGATTATTTGTGGTGCGATGATCAGCTCCAGTTCTTCTATTTGGTCAGAGGTGGTGTTTTTGGAGCAGTGGAAATTAATTGGTACTGAAAACAAAAGACACATTTCCAGCCATTCTCTCTTGCTCTCGCTCTCTCTCTCTCTGTCTGTCTGTCTGTCTGTCTCTCTTCAACCCTTAACTGCTCCTGATGAGCAGGTTGGTACCTTGCATGGCAGCCTGTGCCATCAGTGTATGAATGTGTGTATGAATTGGTGAATGTGAGGCAGACATTGTAAAAATGTGCTTTGAGTGGTAGGTAGATTAGAAAAGCGCTATATAAAATGTAGTCCATGTACCATTTACCATTTTGTTTTTCTTTCAGTGGGCATGCAGAAATGAGGGTCTCCACACGGGATTTGAGAGCTTGAGAAAAGTCACAGTTGAGTACATAGAAACAACCATTAGCCTAGTTTCTCTTGTTTGTCGTTCTTCGTCACAAGGCTGAACAACATATTTCAGGGTTCGGGCAGAACGTCACAAAACACCTTGTAATCCTGGTAAAGTGTGTTGTGCAAGCCTCCTCTGAGGGCCACGTATGTTCTGATATGTTATGCTTGGCATGTGGCGAAGGCCGAGAACTGCTGAGTGTCGTTTAGACAGACTCCATTTTCTAAATCCATCTCCTGGGGGTCCAGGGCCAGCAAGTAGGCTGAGCCAGTCAACTGCTTTCTAAGTGGAAGACAAATTGAAGCTTGCTGAGGTGAACGAGGAAAAATTAATTCTCTCTCTCTCTCTTGTGCTCTCGCTCTCCCTCCTCTCTCTCTCTCTGTCCATTCTAAAAACATAGTCATAGTGATAGCTGAGCTCACCAGGCATGCTGTGGAAGCTGTTAGCCAAAGTAATCAAGACTTGTGTGTGCTTACAATGAAGTGCCAAGCACTTCTGTAAATACTGTGCATGTATTAGTAATTAATCAGTTTACTAGGACGTGGAACTGCTTCTGGAGAAACTGGAGCAGAGACGTTCATTCAAACATTCACACAGATGTTTCAAACTGCTCAGATCGCACGGACAAATCACATGCACATTTGTGCACCTTTGCTTGCACATTTACTTATCAATTTATTTATGTTTGTTTATTTACAAACAAATAAATAAATAATTGGAGCACACCGGAGGGTGTCCAGTTATCGGGACATCACATTGCTCAGCCTCCCTGGGAAAGTCTACTCTGGGGTGCTCGAAAGGAGGCTCCGACGATAGTCGAACCTCAGATCCAGGAGGAACAATGCGGATTCCGTCCTGGCCGTTGAACAACGGACCAACTCTACCCTAACGGAAGTGCTGAGGGGGGCATGGGAGTTTGACCAGCCAGTCTACATGTCTTTTGTGGACTTGGAGATGGCTTATGACCGTGTACCCCAGGGCACTCTGTGGGGGGTACTGCGGGAGTATGGGGTACCGGGGCAGTTGCTACAAGCCATCCGGTCCTTGTATAAACACGTTTTCAGTGGGTGTCGCACTCCGCAAAGGTTGTCCCTTGTCTCCAATTCTGTTTGTGATATTCATGGACAGGAGCTCAAGGTGCAGCCAAGGTGAGGAGTGTGTCTGTTTTGGGAATCTCAGAATTGCGTCTTTGCTCTTCGCAGATGATGTGGTTTTGTGAGCTTCATCAGAACGTGACCTCCAGCGCGCACTGGGATGGATTGCAACTGAGTGTGAAATGGCCGGGATGAGAGTTGACACCTCCAAGTCTGAGGCCGTGGTTCTCTACCGGAAAATGGTGGATTGCTCCCCAAGGGTTGGGGATGAGTTGTTGCCTCAAGTGAAGGAGTTCAAGTACCTCGGGGTCTTGTTCACGAGTGAGGGTAGGATGGAGCGGGAGATTGACAGGCGGATTTTTGCAGCATCAGCAGTAATGCAGACATTGTTGCGGACCGTTGTGGTGAAGAAGGAGCTGAGCCGGAAGGCAAAGCTCTCAATTTACCAGTCAATCTTCATTCCAAGGGAACTTGGCATAGAGCCACTGCTCCTTTGCATCGAAAGGAGCCAGTTGAGATGGTTCAGGCATCTGATTAGGATGCCTCCTGGGCACCTTCCTTTGGAGGTTTATCGGGCACGGCCAACTGGGAGGAGACCCCGGGGTAGACCCAGAACTCGCTGGAAGGACAGCATGTATAATCTGGCCTGGGAACGCCTTGGAATCCCCCAGGAGGAGCTGGAGGGCATTGCTGGGGAGCGGGACGTCTGGAGTGCCCTACTTAGCTTGCTGCCACTGTGACCCGACCCTGGAAAAGCGGCTGATGAATGAATGAATGAATGTTTATTTACTTTTTATGTTGATTGATTGATTGATTGATTGATTGATTGATTGATTGATTGATTGATTGATTGATTGATTGATTGGGGTGGCACGGTGGCCCAGTTATTAGCAATGTTGCCTCACAGCAGGGGCGCAACGAGGGGGGTGCAGAGGGTGCAATGCACACTGGCGCCACATCTTTGGGGGCGGCAAAAGTACAGTGTACAGTAAACAATTTCTGGTTATAGGCCTATTTGTTTTTTAAAAGTTCAATATTTATAAATATTATTACTTAGATGAGAATTTTGGATTAGAATGTATAGTTACGTTATATTTTTTAATTACAATTTTTTTTTGCATATGGTCTCTTGGCGCCCCCGCTGATGCGACGCCTGTGTGCCTTGCACCCTCTGCACCCCCCCTCGTTGCACCCCTGCCTCACAGCAAGAAGGTCCTGGGTTCGAAGCCCAGGCCGTCCCAGGTTCTTTCTGTGTGGAGTTTGCATGTTCTCCCCATATCTGCGTGGGTTTCCTCTGGGCACTCCAGTTTCTTCCCACCATCAAAGACATGTATGTGAGGGTTAATACCCTCACACATACATGTCCTGTTTGTGCCCCTGACTGAGACAGTAGGAGGATATAACTGGATTTGGTCCTCGGGTGCTGCACAGCGGCTGTCCACTGCTCCTAGCTACATAGGGATGGATTAAATGCAGAGAATGAAGTTCATTGTATGTAAGTACAATGACAAATAAAGCGTATTCTATTGCATTTTTCTTCTTCACCCGTTGGTGTTGGCCTTTGGCCAAGTTACTTTCTCTACACTTAGTCTCCTCCTGTCTTGCTCATCACTGCCAGCTGTTTCCGGCTTCCGCCTTCGTGAGAGTTGTCTCCATGAGATCGATAACTGCTGTTTATAATCCTACTATCTCTTCTCTCTGTTCTGCCCTAACCTCTTCATTTGTTCTACTGATTTAGCTATTTTCTGTGCTGAGTTTACTTATCATCAATTCTCTAGTTTTCTTTCTCAAACGACTCGTGTTTAGTAGGCAGCCTCTCGTTCCTAGTCTGTTACTAGCTTTGAGCTTAGCCTAGCTTAGCAGTTAGCACTATTGCATTTGCAGTCAAAGGAGCTCATTAAAACAATGGTTTATGGTGACTGCTCCGTAGTTACAGATAGGTTGTCGCTACTAGACAGACATGTTTGTGAGTTAGAGCAGCTGCTTTCGGCTAGGATTATGTTAGATGTGACGGGCCCTCCAGATAGCCTTAACCCCAGGCCTGACAGCAGACCTGCTATTGTTAGCATTAGCTCAGCCTCATCGGCAGATGCGGCGAAGTTTGTCTCTGTTTACTAGCTCGCAAGAGCAAGCCACCAGTCGTGTGGCCTGGTCTGCAGTCACCTCTCCTGATTGCAAACCAGTTTTTGCCCCTCACCAGCCCTGTTGGTAGTCCTACTGGCCACTGTGCCTCTCCTGCTCCTGCTGACAGAGTAAAGCAATGGTAGTGATAGGAGACTTCATTACCCGCAATGTCAGATTAGTTTCACCGGCCTTGGTTAACTGTTTACCCAGGGCCAGAATCTCTGACATAAAGGATAATCTTAGGGTGCTGGCATCACGGAGGGAGAAACAGGGAACCCAGGCACACAACACCCCTTCTTTCAGCAAGTCATGTCAGTTTTATTTATATAGCCCAATTCAAAAATTACAATTTTGCCTCCCGGGGCTTTACAGCAACACAACACAACACAACATCCAATCCTTAGACTCTCGCATCGGATAAGGAACAACTCCCGAAAAAAAAGAATAAAAAAAACCCTTTAACAGGAAGAAAAAATAGGAAGAAACCTCAGGGAGAGCAACAGAGGAGGGATCTCTCTCCCAAGACGGGCAACATGCAATGGATGTTGTTTGTACACAGTTTACAGAATACAACATTGAAAGAGGATAACAGAATTATAATGGAATTATAAAATATATGAAGAATATGATGAGGAGGATGCCAAGCAGTGCCCAGATGCCACCGGAACAGCCCAGGACCCGAGCCACGCCACCACCATCACCATGTAGACAAGAAAAAAAATGAGTCACATGTCTGAGTGAGAGAAAGCTATAACATTGAAACAGGATAACAAAATTATATGGATTTACAAGATATATAAAAAGAAAATGTGAAGAGGTCGAGGCCAAGCAGTGTCCAAGTGGTGACCACCATCACCATGATGATCTGGGAGGAAGACAGATGTGCACGCAAGGGAGACTCACATCACATCATTCACACACACAGAAGAAGAAAAAGGAGAAGACATAAGTCAGAGAGAGAGAAAAGACATGTGTGTGAGGGTTAATGGCTGCTTTTCCAATCAGCTGTACTCTTCAACTGGTTCCCCTCAGGGCTGTTGCCTCTCCTCGTTACTGTACATCTTGTACACTAATGACTGTCGCAGCAACCATACCAACAGACACATATTCAAATCTGCGGATGATTCAGGGATTGTAAGTCTTCTTGAAGGGGAGGAGGTACAACACGGACCTGTGGTCGATGATTTTGTGTCTTGGTGTGATGACTCTTTTCTCCACTTAAATGTGTCTAAAACTAAAGACATGATGATCAGCTTTAGAAAGACTCCTCCTAGTCCTGTACCAACCAGCATTAAAGGTGCTGACATGGAGCTTGTGGACAGCTACACATATCTGGGGGTTGTTCTCGACAAAAAATTATGCTTTGAAACTTCATGCTGCTTCCACATCAAAGAAGGTCCAACAAAGGCTTTTTTTTCCTGAGGAACATGTGGACATGTCATGTCTCCTCCCAGATGATGACTCCCTTTTATACAAGTTTTATTGAAACAGTTTTAACGTACTGTATTGTGTCTTGGTTTGGTAACTTGACTCTGGCCAATAAAAAACGGCTTGATAGACTCATCAAATGGGCTAGTGAGATTTCAGGGAGAAGCCAAGCCCAGCTTACTGACCTTTCTAATAGGAGGGTGTTCAGAAAGGCTCCTTCCCTTCTGGAGTGCCAAGGTCACCCTCTTCGGCCAGAGTTTGAGCTGTTACCTTCAGTTCGTCGGTTGAGGATGCCCTGTATTAGGACTAAGAGATACAGGGCTTCCTTTGTCTCCACTGCCATCCAGTTGTTAAATAGTAGATAGTATTTATCTGTTGTCTGCAGTTTGCTAGTTTCCTTGGTCTGTATATTTTATATTTATATTTTACATTTTGTATTTGACCTACTTTGGTTCTCCTTGCCTACTATGTCCTGTTGTCAATTCCGCCTTGGTGTTTGTATGTTTTGTCTTTGTGTGAGAGTTTTTATACTGGCTGCAAACTAATTTCCCTGCAAGGGACAATAAAGATACTTTGACGTTGACTTTTGACTTTGAAGAGAACAGTTTGCAATAGTTAATAATCTATACTCTATAATCTCGTCAGCAGAAGAGTGGTTGGTAAATTAATTGAGACAGAAACCGACCTGCCATGCAGTACAGGTTGTGAAGCACTCAACTTTAAGGCAACTAATTGTAGACTAAGACAAAAAGATGTGTTTTAAGTTTGGATTTATAGGACTCAACAGACTCTGATTGTCTGATGGCAGCAGGCAGGTTATTCCACAAGAATGGAGCCCGATAGGAAAAGGCCCTGCCACCAGCTGACTTCTTTTTAACTCTGGGTACACACAGGAGCCCTGTATTTTGAGAGCGAAGAGCTCGAGATGGAATAAAGGTTTAAAGAGATCAGACAGGTAAGATGGGACAATCCCATTTAGGATTTTATAAGTCAGCAGAAGCAACTTGAAGTCTAATCTAAAATGGATTGGAAGCCAATGAGGGAAGGCAAGAATTGGTGTAATATGGTCAAAGTTACTAGATTTAGTTAGGATTCTAGCAGCAGCATTCTGAACCATCTGAAGACTTTTAGTACTAGAATGTGGCAGACCTGAAAAAGAACATTACAGTAATCAAGTCTGGATGAAACAAATGCATGTATTAGAATCTCTGCATCAGCCATGGAGAGAAAAGACCAAATTTTAGCTATGTTACGCAAGTGAAAAAAGGCATTCTTAGTGATTTCTTTAATGTGCTTGTCAAAGGAAAGGATGGGATCAAACGTAACACCAATATTTTTGGCTGCCACACTTTGTGAAATCACACACTTGTCGATTGTTATTGTTACTTGATCAAATTGGTGTCTGTGTCTACCAGGGCCAAAGACCAGCATCTCAGTTTTATCCAAATTGAAAATAGAAAATTTAGTGACATCCAATCTTTCACAGCCTCCATGCAGGCCTCTAAATTAGTCATTTGAGTATGATCATCAGCCCTTATAAGCACACACAGCTGCGTATCATCTGCGTAGCAATGGAAATTTATTACAAGACTGCGTATAATTTGGCCAAGAGGTGAAATATAAAGAGAGAAAATTAGAGGACAAAGAACTGAGCCCTGAGGTATGCCATATTTAACGTCAGAGAATTTTGATGTACTATTATTATAGCAGACACAATGTGTTATTCCAATTAAGTAGGATTTAAGCCAAGAGAGAGCTAAGCCAGAGACACCAAATTTAAACTTTATTCTGTCTAATAGTACACAGTGATCAATGGTGCCAAAGGCTGCACTGAGGTCCAGCAGTAGAAGCACAGAAGAGGAATCAGACTCCATAGCGAGTGGAAGATAGTTTATCACTCTGGTCAGAGCAGTTTCAGTAGAGTGACAGGCCTTGAAAGCTGAATGAAAAGCCCCCCCCCCCCTTTTCCTCCCCAATTGTATCCAGCCAATTACCCCACTCTTTTGAGCTGTCCCAGTTGCTGCTGCACCTCCTCTGCCGATCCGGGGAGGGCTGCAGACTACCACGTCTCCTCCAATACATGTGGAGTCACCAGCCGCTCCTTTTCACCTGACAGTGAGAAGTTTCGTCAGGGGGACGTCGTGCATTGGAGGATCACACTATTCCACCCAGTTCCGTCTCCCTCCTGAACAGATGCCCCGATCGACCAGAGGAGGCGCTAGTGCAGCGACCAGGACATGTCCCACATCCAGCTTTTCACCTGCAGACATGGCCCATTGTGTCTGTAGGGATGCCCGACCAAGCCGGAGGTAACACAGGGATTCGATCCGATGATCCCGTGTTTGGTAGGAAACGGAATCGACTGCTAGGCTACCCGGACGCCCCTCGAATGAAAAGGTTCATATAGGTAGTTTTCTTCTATATGGTTCAAAAGTTGTTGATACACGACTCTCTCTAGTACTTTACAAAATAATGAAAGATTAGATTAGATTAGATCAGATTAGATTAGAGACTGGTCAATAGTTATTAAGAGATCCTGGATCGAGGTGTGTTTTTTAGTTGTTGTTTTTTTAAGTAGAGGTTTAACCACAGCTGTCTTAAAACTGCTGGGAACAGTGCGAGTAGTTAAGTGATAAATTAACAATGTCTAGCATTGTAGGTCCCAGAAAAGCCAGAGGTCTTTAAAAATGTTTGCTGGTAAAGGGTCAAGTAGGCAAGTTGTTGGTTTAGAAGCTGACACGATCTTAGTCAAAGTATCAAGAGAGATAGTCTCAAAAGCTGTAATAACAGGGACTATCAGTGACTCATTGTAGATATGAATTTGGTAAGACAAGATCTACAGGATTAGCTGGAGTTGAAGAACTGAATTTATTTATGATCACATCAACCTTATTGTACAAAAAGTCTAGAAACTCATGGGCCATGAATGGTGAGCAGCTAATAGACGGCTGCTTTTTAGTAAGTTTAGATACAGTGTCAAAGACACAGGGAGCTCGAGGTCGGGAAAGATGTGCAGCAGGTTAATGCAATCAAAGATAGAGATGGAAATGTGTTGACAAGCGAGGAGAGTGTGTTGAGAAGGTGGAAGGAGTACTTTGAGGGGCTGATGAATGAAGAAAATGAGAGAAAGAGGGAACAGGTTGGATGATGTGGGGATACTGAATAAGGAAGTAAGGTGGATTAGTGAGGATGAAGTGAGACCAGCTATGAAGAGGATGAAGCGTGGAAAGGTGGTTGGTCCAGATGACATACCTGTGGAGGCATGGAGGTGTTTACGAGAGATGGCAGTGGAGTTTTTAACTAGATTGTTTAACACAATCTTAGAAAGGGAGAAGATGCCTGAGGAGTGGAGAAGAAGCACACTGGTACCAGTTTTAAAGAACAAGGGTGATGTGCAGAACTGTAACAACTACAGAGGTATAAAGTTGATCAGCCACAGCATGAAGATTTGGGAAAGAGTAATAGAAGCTAGGTTAAGAGGAGGAGAGGTGATGATCAGCAGCAGCAGTATGGTTTCATGCCAGGAAAGAGCACCACAGATGTGATGTTTGCTTTGAGAATGCTGATGGAGAAGTATAGAGAAGGCCAGAAGGAGTTACATTGTGTCTTGGTGGATTTAGAGAAAGCTTATGACAGGGTGCTGAGAGAGGAGGTGTGGTATTGTATGAGGAAGTCGGGAGTTGCAGAGAAGTATGTAGGAGTGGTGCAGGATATGTATGAGGGAGGTGTGACAGTGGTGAGGTGTGTGGTTGGAATGACAGATGGGTTCAAGGTGGAGGTGGGATTACATCAAGGATCGGCTCTGAGCCCTTTCTTGTTTGCAATGGTGATGGACAGGTTGACGGACAAGATCAGGCAGGAGTCTCCATGGACTATGATGTTCGCGGATGACATTGTGATCTGTAGTGAGAGTAGGGTGCAGGTGGAGGAGAGCCTGGAGAGGTGGAGGTATGCACTGGAGAGAAGCATATGCATGAATGAGAGGAAGGACAGCGGAACAGTGAGGATGCAAGGAGTGGAGGTGATGAAGGCATATGAGTTTAATACATGGGGTCAACTGTCCAAAGTAATGGGGAGTGCAGTAGAGAGGTGAAGAAGAGAGTGCAGGCAGGGTGGAGTGGGTGGAGAAGAGTGTTAGGAGTGATTTGTGACAGAAGGGTACCAGCAAGAGTTAAAGGGAAGGTTTACAAGATGGTTGTGAGACCAGCTATGTTGTATGGTTTGGAGACAGTGGCACTGACGAAAAGACAGGAGGTGGAGCTGGAGGTGGCAGAGATGAAGATGATAAGATTTTCTTTGGGAGTGATGAAGAAGGACAGGATTAGGAACGAGTATATTAGAGGGACAGCTCAGGTTGGACGGTTTGGCGACAAAGCAAGAGAGGCAAGATTGAGATGGTTTGGACACGTGTGGAGGAGAGATGCTGGGTATATTTGGAGAAGGATGCTGAATATGGAGCTGCCAGGGAAGAGGAGAAGAGGAAGGCCAAAGAGGAGGTTTATGGATATGGTGAGGGAAGACATGCAGGTGGCTGGTGTGACAGAGGAAGTGCAGAAGACAGGAAGAGATGGAAACGGATGATCCACTGTAGTGACCCCTAACGAGAGCAGCCGAAAGTAGTAGCAGTGTTTATTAGGACTAGAGGGAAGACTGCCCCCTACTGGCCCACCAACATCACTTCCAGCAGCAACTCAGTTTTTCCGGGAGGTCTTCCATCCAAGTATTAGCCAAGCCCACACCTGCTTAGCTTCCGTCATGCAGCAGAACCAGGGTACATGTAGGGTTAGGTTGCTGTAGTGTATACATACTGTACATTATTCATTACATAATGTATATTCATATTTATTGACATATTACCTCTGTACCCTCGTATTTATTATACCTTGCACTTTACTGTACTATTCTACACTTTTGTGGTTAGATGTCAAACTGCGTTTCATTGTCTGAGTACTTTCTACTCAGACAAAGTACAGAGTACTCTGTACAGTGACTATAAAGTTGAATCTAATCTAATCTAATCTAATCTAAACTTAAATGTTCAGCAAAATGTAACATTATGATGGAATGGTTTCTCCGTCAGCTAGCCTGGTTATATAAAGGTTAAAGAAGATAGCACACGATGTACTTGTGTGTGTGTGGGGGGGGGGCGTTACGTCTATATGTGTGCATGTGTGTTTTCCATCCTATGTCCCCCCTTCTCTCTGTCTCCCTCTCTCTCTATCACTCTCTCTCTCTCCCTTTCTCTCTCTCTCTCTCTCTCTCTGTCTCCCTCTCTCTCTGTCTCTCTCTCTCTCTCCCTTTCTCTCTGTCTCTCTGTCTCTCTCTCTGTCTCCCTCTCTCTCTGTCTCTCTCTCTCTCTCTCTCTCTCCCTTTCTCTCTGTCTCTCTCTCTCTCTGTCTCCCTATCTCTCTGTCTCTCTCTCTCTCTGTCTCCCTATCTCTCTGTCTATCTCTCTTACTCTCTCTCTCTCTCTGTCTATCTCTCCCTCTCTCTCTCTCCCTCTCTCTCTGTCTATCTCTCTGTCTATCTCTCCCTCTCTCTCTGTCTATCTCTCCCTATCTCTCTGTCTATCTCTCTTACTAATCTCTCTCTCTTTGTCTCTATCTCTCTCTCTGTCTCTCTCTTTCTGTCTCTCTCTCTCTCTGTCTCTCTCTCCTTCTCTCTCTGTCTATCTCTCCCTATCTCTCTGTCTATCTCTCTTACTCTCTCTCTCTGTCTCTGTCTCTCCCTCTCCCTCTCTCTGTCTATCTCTCTTACTCTCTCTCTCTGTCTAGCTCTCCCTATCTCTCTGTCTAACCCTCTTACTCTCTCTCTGTGTCTCTGTCTCTCCCTCTCTCTCTCTCTATCTGTCTCTCTATCGCTCCCTTTCTCTCTGTCTCTGTCTCTCTCTCTCTCTCTCTCTCTCTCTCTCTCTCTCTCTCTCTCTCTCTCTCTCTCTCTCTATCTGTCTCTCTATCGCTCCCTTTCTCTCTGTCTCTCTGTCTCTCTCTCTCTCTCTCTCTCTCTCTCTCTCTCTCTCTCTCTCTCTCTCTCTCTCTCTCTCTCTCTCTATCTCTCCCTATTGCTCTGTCTCTCTCTCTCTCTATCTCTCCCTCTCTCTCTGTCTATCTCTCTTACTCTGTCTCTCTGTCTATCTCTCTCTATCTCTCCCTCTCTCTCTGTCTATCTCTCTTACTCTCTCTCTCTGTCTATCTCTCTTACTCTCTCTCTCTGTCTATCTCTCTTTCTCTCTCTCCCTCCCACGCTTCAGCTATCAACTGCTGTCCCTTGTGCCTGTTGCTAGGCGAGAGTCTGCACGGCGGCTACCCCCACAGCCAATCGCGATGAAGCAGGAAGCGGTGCAGCCAATGGGGCGATAGTCTGGGACGGTGGGCTGATGCGCAGCTTCCTCGTGTAATTTCGACTGATTTCTCAATGGGGCAGTTGTGTGTCGGACATCAGAGCAGGTAGAAGAAGAGTTATTTCCAGAGGCCTGCCGTTGTTTCAGTGCTGGCAGAGCTTTCTGCCCGACGGAGCATCACAAGGAAACTCACCAGGGGAAAAACAAGTGTTTACTACGTTCCTTTATATATACTTTAAATGAAGTGTGGGTGATATGGTCCTCCTGCATCCGCCAGTACACCCAGCTAACGGATGGGCTGCATACTGGGACCGCCTGTTACTTTAACCCAAACATGTTGATAACAACACGCTAACCGGGTGTTACTGTGCACACAAGTCGTCCTGAATCAGAATCAGGCTTCATTGGTCAAGTTTGCTTCACACCAACAAGGACTTTATCTTGGACTGTCAGAAAAACTCAGTGTAATTTACATACATCCATACCTACATATATATCCATACCTACATATACATCCATACCTATATACACCCATACCTACATATACATCCATACCTACATACACCCATGCCTACATATGTACATCCATACATCCATACTTACGTATACATCCATACCTATATACACCCATACCTACATATACATCCATACCTACATATACATCCATATGTCCATACCTACATACACCCATACCTACATATACATCCATACCTCCATACATACATATACATCCATACCTACATACACCCATACCTACATATACGTCCATACATCCATATACATCCATACCTACATATACATCCATACCTACATATACATCCATATGTCCATACCTACATACACCCATACCTACATATACATCCATACCTCCATACATACATATACATCCATACCTACATACACCCATACCTACATATACATCCATACCTACACACACCCATACCTACATATACATCCATATTTACACACATCCATACCTACATACACCCATATTTACATACATCCATACCTACATATACATCCATACCCACATACACCCATACCTACATATACATCCATACATACATATACATACATACCTACATACACCCATACCTACATATAAATCCATACCTACATATACATACATATACATCCATACCCACATACACCCATACCTACATATACATCCATACATACATATACATACATACCTACATACACCCATACCTACATATACATCCATACCTACATACACCTATACCTACATACACTCATACTTACATATACATCCATATTTACACACATCCATACCTACATACACCCATATTTACATACATCTATACCTACCTATACATCCATACCTACATACATCCATACCTACATACACCCATACCTACATCCATACCTATATACACCCATACCTACATACATACATATTTACATACTACATGCATACTTACATATACATCCATACGTACACACGTCCCTGCCTACATACACCTAACCTACATACGTACACCCATACTTACATATACATCCTTCCATACACCCATACCTACATACATCCATACCTACATATACATCCACACACACACACACACATACATACATACATACATACATACATACATACATACATACATACATACATATACATCCCTGCCTACGTACACCCATACCTACATATACAGCCATACCTACATACACCCATACTTACATATACATCCATATTTACATACATCCATACCTACATACACATCCATACTTACATACATACATACTTATATACGTACATACATACATACATACATACATAACTACAGTAGCAAAACGTTCATGTAGACCACAGTGGTGTGTTGTATCAATGAATTATTATGTATGAGTATGATTTGAACAACTACGCATAATATTCAAACTCACATCACGTCCCAAAATGGATTGCAGCCCAGATAAGCATTGTGTACTGGTCTGGGCCGACGTTCGCACTGCTTTTCAAATTAAATACAGTCTGAATAGAAGCTCCATGCAAAACAGTAGTTTGTGAACTGCTGCTTTGCATGGAGCTTCTATTCTGTTTTAGCAGTGTGGCAGGAGCTTCTATTATGTTTTAACAATGCGGCAGGAGCTTCTATTCTGTTTTAGCACTGTGGCAGGAGCTTCTATTCTGTTTTAACAATGCAGCAGGAGCTTCTATTCTGTTTTAGCACTGTGGCAGGAGCTTCTATTCTGTTTTAGCACTGTGGCAGGAGCTTCTATTATGTTTTAACAATGCAGCAGGAGCTTCTATTCTGTTTTAGCAGTGCGGCAGGAGCTTCTATTCTGTTTTAGCAGTGCGGCAGGAGCTTCTATTCTGTTTTAGCACTGTGGCAGGAGCTTCTATTCTGTTTTAGCACTGTGGCAGGAGCTTCTATTATGTTTTAACAATGCAGCAGGAGCTTCTATTCTGTTTTAGCAGTGCGGCAGGAGCTTCTATTCTGTTTTAGCAGTGCGGCAGGAGCTTCTATTCTGTTTTAGCACTGTGGCAGGAGCTTCTATTCTGTTTTAGCACTGTGGCAGGAGCTTCTATTCTGTTTTCACAATGCAGCAGGAGCTTCTATTCTGTTTTAGCAGTGCGGCAGGAGCTTCTATTCTATTTTAGCAGTGCGGCAGGAGCTTCTATTCTGTTTTAGCACTGTGGCAGGAGCTTCTATTCTGTTTTCACAATGCAGCAGGAGCTTCTATTCTGTTTTAGCACTGTGGCAGGAGCTTCTATTCTGTTTTAGCACTGTGGCAGGAGCTTCTATTCTGTTTTAGCACTGTGGCAGGAGCTTCTATTCTGTTTTAGCACTGTGGCAGGAGCTTCTATTCTGTTTTCACAATGCAGCAGGAGCTTCTATTCTGTTTTAGCAGTGCGGCAGGAGCTTCTATTCTGTTTTAGCAGTGCGGCAGGAGCTTCTATTCTGTTTTAGCAGTGCGGTAGGAGCTTCTATTCTGTTTTAGCAGTGCGGCAGGAGCTTCTATTCTGTTTTAACAATGCGGCAGGAGCTTCTATTCTGTTTTAGCAGTGCGGCAGGAGCTTCTATTCTGTTTTAGCACTGTGGCAGGAGCTTCTATTCTGTTTTAGCACTGTGGCAGGAGCTTCTATTCTGTTTTCACAATGCAGCAGGAGCTTCTATTCTGTTTTAGCAGTGCGGCAGGAGCTTCTATTCTGTTTTAGCACTGTGGCAGGAGCTTCTATTCTGTTTTAGCACTGTGGCAGGAGCTTCTATTCTGTTTTAACAATGCAGCAGGAGCTTCTATTCTGTTTTAGCAGTGCGGCAGGAGCTTCTATTCTGTTTTAACAATGCGGCAGGAGCTTCTATTCTGTTTTAGCGGTGCGGCAGGAGCTTCTATTCTGTTTTAGCACTGTGGCAGGAGCTTCTATTCTGTTTTAACAATGCAGCAGGAGCTTCTATTCTGTTTTAACAATGTGGCAGGAGCTTCTATTCTGTTTTAGCACTGTGGCAGGAGCTTCTATTCTGTTTTAATAATGCAGCAGGAGCTTCTATTCGGTTTTAGCAGTGTAGCAGGAGCTTTGTGTGTGTGGCAGGAGCTTCTATTCTGTTTTAGCGGTGTGGTAGGAGCCTCTATTCTGTTTTAGCGGTGTGGCAGGAGCTTCTATTCTTTTTTTAGCCGTGTGACAGGAGCTTCTATTCTGTTTTAGCCATGTGGCAGGAGCTTCGATTCTGTTTTAGCGGTGTGGCAGGAGCTTCTATTCTGTTTTAGCGGTGTGGCAGGAGCTTCTATTCTGTTTTAGCGGTGTGGCAGGAGCTTCTATTCTGTTTTAGCGGTGTGGCAGGAGCTTCTATTCTGTTTTAGCGGTGTGGCAGGAGCTTCTGTTTTAGCGGTGTGGCAGGAGCTTCTGTTCTGTTTCAGCGGTCTGACAGGAGCTTCTATTCTGTTTTAGCGGTGTGGCAGGAGCTTCGATTCTGTTTTAGCCGTGTGGCAGGAGCTTCTATTCTGTTTTAGTGGTGTGGCATACGTTTCTATTCTGTTTTAGTGGTGTGGCAGGAGCGTCTATTTTGTTTTAGAAGTGTGTTAGGTGCTTCTATTCTGTTTTGGCGGTGTGGCAGGAGCTTCTATTCTGTGTTAGCAGTTAGCAGTGTGGTAGGAGCTTCTGTTCTGTTTTCGTGGCATGGCAGGAGCTTCTGTTCTGTTTCAGCGGTCTGACAGGAGCTTCTATTCTTTTTTTAGCCGTGTGACAGGAGCTTCTGTTCTGTTTTAGCGGTGTGGCAGGAGCTTCTGTTCTGTTTTAGCGGTGTGGCAGGAGCTTCTATTCTGTTTTAGTGGTGTGGCAGGAGCTTCTGTTCTGTTTCAGCGGTCTGACAGGAGCTTCTATTCTTTTTTTAGCCGTGTGACAGGAGCTTCTATTCTTTTTTTAGCCGTGTGGCAGGAGCTTCTGTTCTGTTTTAGCGGTGTGGCAGGAGCTTCTATTCTGTTTTAGTGGTGTGGCAGGAGCTTCTATTCTGTTTTAGCGGTGTGGCAGGAGCTTCTATTCTTTTTTTAGCCGTGTGACAGGAGCTTCTATTCTGTTTTAGCCGTGTGGCAGGAGCTTCTATTCTGTTTTAGCGGTGTGGCAGGAGCTTCTATTCTGTTTTAGCGGTGTGGCAGGAGCTTCTATTTTGTTTTAGCGGTGTGGCAGGAGCTTCTATTCTGTTTTAGCGGTGTGGCAGGAGCTTCTATTCTGTTTTAGCGGTGTGGCAGGAGCTTCTATTCTGTTTTAGCGGTGTGGCAGGAGCTTCTATTCTGTTTTAGCGGTGTGGCAGGAGCTTCTATTCTGTTTTAGCGGTGTGGCAGGAGCTTCTGTTCTGTTTCAGCGGTCTGACAGGAGCTTCTATTCTGTTTTAGCGGTGTGGCAGGAGCTTCGATTCTGTTTTAGCCGTGTGGCAGGAGCTTCTATTCTGTTTTAGTGGTGTGGCATACGTTTCTATTCTGTTTTAGTGGTGTGGCAGGAGCGTCTATTTTGTTTTAGAAGTGTGTTAGGTGCTTCTATTCTGTTTTGGCGGTGTGGCAGGAGCTTCTATTCTGTATTAGCAGTTAGCAGTGTGGCAGGAGCTTCTGTTCTGTTTTCGTGGCATGGCAGGAGCTTCTGTTCTGTTTCAGCGGTCTGACAGGAGCTTCTATTCTTTTTTTAGCCGTGTGACAGGAGCTTCTATTCTTTTTTAGCCGTGTGGCAGGAGCTTCTGTTCTGTTTTAGCGTTGTGGCAGGAGCTTCTATTCTGTTTTAGCCGTGTGGCAGGAGCTTCTATTCTGTTTTAGCGGTGTGGCAGGAGCTTCTATTCTTTTTTTAGCCGTGTGACAGGAGCTTCTATTCTGTTTTAGCCGTGTGGCAGGAACTTCTATTCTGTTTTAGCGGTGTGGCAGGAGCTTCTATTCTGTTTTAGCGGTGTGGCAGGAGCTTCTATTCTGTTTTAGCGGTGTGGCAGGAGCTTCTATTCTGTTTTAGCGGTGTGGCAGGAGCTTCTGTTCTGTTTCAGCGGTCTGACAGGAGCTTCTATTCTGTTTTAGCGGTGTGGCAGGAGCTTCGATTCTGTTTTAGCCGTGTGGCAGGAGCTTCTATTCTGTTTTAGCGGTGTGGCAGGAGCTTCTATTCTGTTTTAGCGGTGTGGCAGGAGCTTCTGTTCTGTTTTAGCAATGCGGCAGGAACTTCTATTCTGTTTTAGTGGCGTGGCAGGAGCTTCTGTTCTATTTCAGCGGTCTGACAGGAGCTTCTATTCTTTTTTTAGCCGTGTGGCAGGAGCTTCTGTTGCAACATATTGAGAGTTTCTTCTGTTTGCTTTTAACATCTCATGCGGTAAAATATCACAAACAACAAGATTTGCTGTGTCAGCTTTGACCTGTTGTCAAGAAATGTGCATCAAAAACATTGACACCTTCCTCCAAGCAGCAGTGTAACACCGGCCATCAATTCTCCAGTTTGCTCATAGGCACTGCTGCCATCTTGTTTGTGGCGGTGCAGGTGTGAACGCCTGTGTACCACAAGTGTCCTCCATATTTCATCTGTGTCTGACCACTTCTTGAGCTCTAAATTGCTTTAAATATTCAACACGTTATGCAACAGCGAAGAAGACTGTTGAAACATGAAAGACTTCATACTTCATGAGAATCATGAAATATTGAAGCAATCCCTCATGTCATCACTGTCTGATAGCAGTACTCTCAGAAAAACTGCCGTTTCTCTAAATGCGCTGCTCTTTAACTTGGGACATCACTTACTTCCTGTGAGACTAAAAACAAACAAAAATAAACGAAGCCAAAAGACTCTTATTTGTATATCAATATCTTCTGTCTACTATGTCAGCACTCTTAGATGTACTATTGTCTGTGTATCAGTATGTACTGTGGGACTATGTTAGTACTGTTAGAGGTACTGTTGTCTGTATACAATGTGGTACTATGTTTGTGCTGTTAGAGGTACTGTTGTCTGTGTACCATGTGTACCAGTATGTACTGTGGTACTATGTTGTGGTACTCTGGTACTCCATATACTTTTACAATATGATATTCACCACTAATTGCATGAAATTTAAACATACACATCATGAAACAAATGTGTAATAATCTGTGTAATTTTTCCTACTGTGTAATACTACAGTAAATACGTCATGTCTCACGATATGTTATGCTGCTATTTGTACGTATATTTTTACTTTTACCAATTTTTATGCTACTCATTCCTTTTTCGTTTCCTCATTATTTTATTTAGTTTTTGATGGCTTAACATTATTATCTTAGCTTATAGCTGCTGTTCTTAATCTACAAAATCTTCAATACAAGCAAATAAAACTTACTACCCCAAAACACCCAGATATAAAAACAGTTTCTTTACGTAGGCTGTCATTCAAATGAACACATAACACTGTCAATAAATCCAACCATGTTGTATATACTGTACTGTAAGTGTTGTATATACTGTACTGTACATTGTACGAAAACTGGTACACTCTGTCATGTCCATCTACGTCAGGCATGTATGTAAGTTACCTGCTAACATCTGTTTCAGCATCTCTGATATATTCTCTGCACCAGTACACCTTATCACCTCTTATTTCACCTGTCTAAGTCAGTCCTTGTGTATATATGTGAAGATTGTTGTGTTGCTAGTGTTGTTATTCTGTGTTAAGTAGGTTACACTTTATTTTAGGGGGTCGGAAAATACCTAGTAATTTCCTAGTAATAAGGTGGTAATTATCACGTAATTTCTTAGAAATAAGGTTGAAATTACCTTGTAATTTGAGTTAGGGTTAGCTGTAAAATTACCTGTAAAAACTACCACCTTATTACTAGGAAATTACAAGGTAATTTCAACCTTATTTCTAAGAAATTACATGATAATTACCACCTTATCACTAGGAATTTACTAGGTAATTTCAACCTTATTTTTAAGAAATTACATGATAATTACCACCTTATCACTAGGAAATTACAAGGTAATTTCAACCTTATTTCTAAAAATTACATGATAATTACCACCTTATCACTAGGAATTTACTAGGTAATTTCAACCTTATTCTTAAGAAATTACATGATAATTACCACCTTATCACTAGGAAATTACAAGGTAATTTCAACCTTATTTCTAAAAATTACATGATAATTACCACCTTATCACTATTTCTAAGAAATTACATGATAATTACCACCTTATCACTAGGAAATTACAAGGTAATTTCAACCTTATTTCTAAGAAATTACATGATAATTACCACCTTATCACTAGGAATTTACTAGGTAATTTCAACCTTATTTTTAAGAAATTACATGATAATTACCACCTTATCACTAAGAAATTACAAGGTAATTTCAACCTTATTTCTAAAAATTACATGATAATTACCACCTTATCACTAGGAAATTACAAGGTAATTTCAACCTTATTTCTAAAAATTACATGATAATTACTACATTATTACTAGGAAATTACAAGGTAATTTCAACCTTATTTCTAAGAAATTACATGATAATTACCACCTTATTACTAGGAAATTACAAGGTAATTTCAACCTTATTTCTAAGAAATTACATGATAATTACTACCTTATTACTAGGAAATTACAAGGTAATTTCAACCTTATTTCTAAAAATTACATGATAATTACCACCTTATCACTAGGAAATTACTAGGTAATTTCAACCTTATTTCTAAGAAATTACATGATAATTACCACCTTATTACTAGGACCCCCTAAAATAAAGTGTTACCATTAAGTACACTGAGAGAGCCACGAAACAGGAGTCACATTCCAAGTCGATGCAAACCTACATGGAATGTGACTCTGGTTTCGTGAACAGTCATATTTATTGTTTTGTTTTGTTTGTTGTTTGTTTTTTTAATTTTAATTGTATTGTTATTGGTATATTTTATTTGTGTATTTATTCATTGTTTATTTTATATTTATTATTTATTTATTGTCTATTTTTTATTTGTATAGTTTTATTTGTATAATTTTATTTGTATTTGTATTTTTTTTATTGTTTATGGTTTTTGTGAATCAGAGTCATGTAACCTTTCATGTACTTGCGTACACAAAAGAAACGAAAGTCCATCTTCCGCAGCCCACAGCAGGGTGACACAAAAGACAAAAACGCACATCCCAAATGTCCCAAAAATGACACCACCAAAAACATACAATAACAGAGAGAACGCAGCAAATCAAAAAAACAAAACAAAACACAGGCAGTTAACAATACAGTCCACCCGGTGCAACACAGTCCCAAAATTCCTCTGTCCAGAGAAGGACCGCCAGCCAGCATGACTGTCAGAACCGCCGGTCTGCACGGGCTAGCTGTTAGCTTAGCCTGCCCCGCTTCCGCGTCCTGTCAGACCGCCCTCGGTGTTCCTCTTCGGGCACAGCTCCAGGCAGGGCCGTGGTCCCTGGGCCCACAGGATGCAGCAGACCAAGCTCTCCCAGTCGACCCAGCGCCAGCTCTCCCAGCCATCAAACCAAGACAAAACAACCTTAGACACAGACGTGGACAAAGACACTGCATGGACGGTGCTGGGTGAGGCCGCTGCAAATGTGAATTCGTGCCGCCATCTTCCATTCTTGTGGTGTTGTTGTGTTTCTGTATTTATGTGGCACCACTGTGCCTTCAGTGTGAGTTACTCGTACTAAATGTCCACTTACCTGCTGTGAATGTTGTACATCATCTATCATTTAGCATTTATTTATATTTATATTTAAATAATACTACTCACTACCCAGGTGCTGTGTGTTGTATTGTACACCGTATTGTATATTATGTTGTAGGTTTTGTATTGTTTATTGTACGACTTGTATCCACTGTTGTATTGCACGCTGTATTGTATTTAATGGGTATTGTGTTTAGTTATTGTGCTGTACTGAGCTGCATGAAGAACACCAAGTACAGATCCTAGTGCATGTAATGTACCTTGGTGAATAAAGTGATTCTGGTTCTGGTTCTGATGTGGCATCTGAGAGCATCACAGCTGCATTTCGTTGAGCAATCTTGTACAACGACAATGAGCTGACCTCGACTTTAGCCAAACTTAGCATTCTGTCAGGTTAGACGGCTCTCCTCTTTCTGTGTATGTGTGTTATGTGTTATGTGTATGTGTATGTGTTATGTGTAACTGAGAGCTAGTCACGTTTCCTGGATGGGATCAGACTGGGCTAATAGAAGTGGTTCTGCTGGCACATCTCGGCCCGTGTAGCTCCATGTGGACATGTGGCTCTGTGGTCCGAAGGGAGCAGCCAGGAGGGCGCACAGCGTCTCCGTGGCGCGCTGGATGTTCCCGGAGAATGTGGGCCCTCGGCAGCGCTGCCTGATGGTGACAGCCCGTCACGGCAGCTTATCGTCATCACGTCGCTATGGCAACACCCACACGCCACGGGCCCCCGGGGAGAGACGTGTGAGATTGTGTGCTCTCAAGACTGATCCACCATCGGACTGGAAACTGACTCGAACCGACTCAGCGGCTGACAGGTCAGCGCCCCCCCCCCCCCCCAACCGAGATGTTCGTTCCAGGAATATTTGAAGAGTGTCTCCCAGGAACATGACACACACACACACACACACACACACACACACACACACACATAGACAGAACTGAAAATTTCCGCTCCAAAATGAATCACATCGAATCATTTTCAAATTTATGACTGTGACTATACGACACACAGTGTTTCCTCCCGTGGTGAGCATGCAGGAGTATGGAGGACATGCAGGAGTATGGAGGACATGCAGGAGTATGGAGGACATGCAGGAGTGCAGGAGTATGGAGGACATGCAGGAGTATGGAGGACATGCAGGAGTGCAGGAGTATGGAGGACATGCAGGAGTATGGAGGACATGCAGGAGTGCAGGAGTATGGAGGACATGCAGGAGTATGGAGGACGTGCAGGAACATAGAGGACATGCAGGAACAGGGAGGACATGCAGGAACATAGAGGACATGCAGGAGTATGGAGGACATGCAGGAGTGCAGGAGTATGGAGGACATGCAGGAGTATGGAGGACGTGCAGGAACATAGAGGACACGCAGGAGTATGCAGGACATGCAGGAGTATGGAGGACAAGCAGGAACATGGAGGATATGCAGGAGTATGGAGGACATGCAGGAACATAGAGGACATGCAGGAACATAGAGGACATGCAGGAACATAGAGGACATGCAGGAGTATGGATGACATGCAGGAATATGGAGGACATGCAGGAACATGGAGGACATGCAGGAGTATGGAGGACATGCAGGAGGAGGACAAGTTAGAGTTTGTGCAAATCTACAGTTTACACAGCTCATCCATAGTGCACCCAGGGGTGTAGCACAAAGTTCTGGGCTCCTCTACCTCAGCAGTCTCTGTGGGCCCCTTTCCTCTGTTGTCTCTCACACATCCCTGTTGTTTCTAGTTCCAGCATGCTGTATATGACTTACAATCACACTACATTAACCTAACCTTCACCTAACTTATCTTGCCGTGACTGAAAAATGTATAGCAGCCAGCTAGCTAGCTGCTAGCTAGCTAGCTAGCTAGCTAGCTGTGGTAGTAGGAGTTAGCTAGCCACCTTTCTTTTAAGAGCTCCTAGCTCACCGCTCTTTTGGAAGAAATTACTCAACAGTTGTTTTCCCTGACTTGGCCTTCTCTCCCTGTCCTGTTTTCTGGTCTTTTCTGGAACCCAGGTTGTGTTTTCTGCGGGAAACACGTGACTGTGCTCGTGCTTGTATCGCTCGCGACAGGACGAGGTGAGCTGCACTTTTGCACCTTTGAGGTACTTTTCTCAAAGTACCTCAGCCGATGTATTGAGCCAATTTTAACTGAAGTTATGACACTAATTAGTTAGAAATAAACATTTGCAATCCAAAACAAACTTTTAATTCCAGGCTTCCCGAACCCCCCCCCCCTTCCCTTCTGGGCCCTGGTAGGTCCCCCCACCACCACCACCACCACCACCACCACGCCGCTGGTGCACCTCATATGAAAGAAAAGACATGTAGTCTGGAAGGACTGTAGTTGTGGTCATGTCTGTATCATAATAATGAACTGTCTGTTTGTTGTGCAGGATTTTGTGTACATGTGATGTTGTATGTCGTTGTTATAGCATGCGCACACACATCTGTGCACATCTGTTGGTGCATATGCATGTAGGTGTGTGTTAGTCTGATGCGTATTTTAGTTGGTTTGCTTTGTGTGTTTGTGGGTGTGTAGATGTGTGTGCATGTGTGGTGACACGCCTGTGCGTGCACGTGTTCATGTCCTTCAGGCTGCCTTTGCATTCACCAATGTGCACGTTTGCAAGCGTGTGTGTGTTTCTGTTGTGGTGTGTGTGTCTGTCCTTGTGAACATGTCTGCATGTTCACATATCTCTGTCTGCGCACAAGTTTGTCGGTTTGCTTGTGTGTTGGTGTTCGGTGCGACTGTGTGTAGTCCCTGCTGAGGCGTCTCGTGGGAACCGGCTGTGCGTAACGGGGCGAAGCTGTGGGCGTCCACCAGACCAGCGGCCCGCCGTCGTCCCGGAGACGCCCACAGTGATCACACACACACACACACACACACACACACACACACACACACACACTTCCTGTCTGTCGGTCCGGCGGTGATGACGTCACTAAGAGTAAATAAGCCAAGCTTCTGTTTACTCAGCCCCTTGTAACGTAGACCTCCAAAGTGGAAATCACAAAACCATCCAGAACAGATGAAACCTCGGCGTCCGGGCGGCGTGGCGGTCTGTTCCGTTGCCTACCAACACGGGGATCGCCGGTTCGAATCCCCTCCGGCTCGGTCGGGCGTCCCTACAGACACAACCGGCCGTGTCTGCGGGTGGGAAGCCGGATGTGGGTATGTGTCCTGGTCGCTGCACTAGCGCCTCCTCTGGTCAGCCAGGGCGTCTGTTCGGGGGGGGGGGAACTGGGGGGGGGGGATATGGTGACCCTCCCACGCGTTGAGGTTAATACTCCTGTCTGTGCCCCTGAGCAAGCCAGCGGAGAGAAGACCCGGAGGTGGTCCCGGGTGCTGCAGCCGCCCGCTGCTCCTACGCAGCAGGGCGGGTTCCTCGCCGTAAGACCACGCCGACACAATGGAGGGGCTTTCTTCTGGTCTCATCGCCGTCTGCTGGTGAAGGTCTCGACCCTTCATTCTGAAAAGACACCGGCAGAGTCTTCCTTAAATCAAGAGTCCATGCATGAGGAAGACGTGAATGATGTTTCACAGACCCCCCCCCCACCTTCTCTCTCTCTCTGATCCTCCCTCAAAATGTCTGGCTTTGAAAATGGAGAGGGAGAAATGTAGAGACCGAGAGAGAGAGAGAGAGAGAGAGAGAGAGAGAGAGAGAGAGAGAGAGCGAGGTAGCTGGCTGTTAGCAAGCTACATGATGCGGTTTACACTTTGAATCGGCCGCTCAGACTGGACCCCGTGCGGCCTTCAAAGGACAGCACCTAGAAAGAGAGAGAAAGACAGAGACTGACAGATGGAGAGAGAAAGACAGAGACTGACCGATGGAGAGAGAAAGACAGAGACTGACCGATGGAGAGAGAAAGACAGAGACTGACAGATAGAGAGAGAAGGGTGGAGACTGACAGATGGAGAGAGAAAGACAGAGACTGACAGATAGAGAGAGAAGGGTGGAGACTGGCCGAAAGAGGGGAGTGAAGTGACATCTCAGCAAAGAGAAAATGGGAACCTCCTCCAACTGTTGATGAGATCTGACCAACTTGAAACGCTTTTACTTGTGTTGTCAGTACTACTACTACTACTACCACTACTACTACTACTACTACTACTACCACCACTACTACTACTACTAATAATAATAATAATAATGATAATAATAAAAGAGAGTAGACTTAACTAGTATTTGCACCATTAAGGCGGCATGGTGGCACAGTGGTTGGCGCGGTCGCCTCACAGCAAGAAGGTCCTGGGTTCGAGCCCCGGGGTAGTCCAACCCTGAGGGGTCGTCCCGGGTCGTCCTCTGTGTGGAGTTTGCATGTTCTCCCCGTGTCTGGGTGGGTTTCCTCCGGGGGCTCCGGTTTCCTCCCACAGTCCAAAGACATGTAGGTCAGGTGGATCGGCCGTACTAGATTGTCCCTAGGTATGAATGTGTGTGTGTGTGTGGCTCCTGATAGGGTCACTCAAGGCGAGTCAAGGGGGAGGTTCCGCATGAAGCGCGATCCAACAAAGACCGCAACGGCAGAACTGGTGGAAGATGTCTTCAGGTCACAACGGCAATGAAGGTGGATGAAGGCTGCAACAGAGGTGGTCCCCCACCGTCTTGGTTCTCCATGCCACTGGACTCTGGACACCCCCTGCCAAGGACCGTGTGGTGGCTGCAGGCGCATCAGCCACTCCACGTAGAAAGCCGTCACACACAGGCGTCCTAAAGGACAGTCATACTCGACCCCGAGTGACTGCTGCTACTGCTGCTGATGATGAAGATGATGATGATGATGAAGATGATGAAACACAGTGCAGAGTGCCTCTCAGTGGAAAGTTAAATCAGTAAAGTTGGTGTATTATTAACTGAGTATTAAACCTTCTCCCACTGGCGTTTTTGCAGCAACAGCCATTCAGTGTATCAGCCTTCTGTAATTGTTCCTCTATGTGTCATTTTCCATTGGTGCTGATGGGGTCCAGCACCCCCACCAAGTACACCAGTGTAACGGAGCCCACGTAGGAAAGGTGCTGAGTCTGCCACAACAAGGAAATAAGAAAAGGGAACTTGCATCTTGAATGTGACGGAGCAAATGATGGGCGCTAAAACACAACGCTAAACATGACCACACAAAATGAAAGAAATCGGAGTAAGACGTCCACATAAATCAAATGGCTGAAGGATTTGGCAAAAATCCAGGGATCGTTTTGAATATGTCCATACATTTTAGCACTGTGGGAAGATGGCGGCGCGAATTAAACTTCGCGGCGGCCTCGCCCAGTACCGTCCATGCAGTGTCTTTGCCCACGCCTGCGTCTGTTTTGTCTTCGTTTGACGGCAGGGAGAGTTGGCGCTGGATCGGCTGGGAGCGCTTGGTCTGCTGCGTCCTGCGGGCCCAGGGACCACGGCCCTGCCGGGAGCTGTGCCCGAAGAGGGCGATCTGGCAGGATGCGAAAGTGGGGCAGGCTAAGCTAACTGCTAGCCCATGCAGGCCGGCAGTTCCGATAACACCGAGGGCGGTCTGGCGGCGGCCCCGCCTGGCCTTGACTGTGTTTTTAGTGTCGTCCTGTGGAGTGCGCGGGGAGGTGTGTCGAAGGTGTCTGGCTGGGAGAGCTGGTGTTAGATCGGCAGAGGGAGCCTGGTCTGCTGCATCCGGTGGGCCCAGGGACCACGGCCCTGACTGGAGCTGTGCCCGAAGCAGAAACACCGAGGGCGGTCTGGCAGCGGCCCCGCCTGGCCTTTACTGTGTTTTTAGTGTCGTCCTGTGGAGTGCTGCGGGGAGGTGTGTCGAAGGTGTCTGGCTGGGAGAGCTGGTGTTAGATCGGCTGAGGGAGCCTGGTCCTCACGTCCGGTGGGCCCAGGGACCACGACCCTGACTGGAGCTGTGCCCGAAGCAGAAACACCGAGGGCGGTCTGGCGGCGGCCCCGCCTGGCCTTGACTGTGTTTTTAGTGTCGTTGTGTGGAGTGCTGCGGGGAGGTGTGTCGAAGGTGTCTGGTTGGGAGAGCTGGCGCTGGATCGGCTGAGGGAGCCTGGTCCTCGTGTCCGGTGGGCCGGGGGACCACGGCCCTGACTGGAGCTGTGCCCGAAGCGGAAACACCGAGGGCGGTCTGACAGGCCGCAGAAGCGGGGCAGGCTAAGCTAACTGCTAGCCCATGCAGACCGGCAGTTCTGACAGTCGTCCTGGCTGGCGTCCATTCTCCTGGACAGTGGAGTTTTTGGACTGTGTTGCACTGAGTGGGCTGTGTTGTTCACGGTTTGTGTTTTCTATTTATTTCTGCTTTGTTCTCTCTGTTTTTGTATGGTTTTGGTCTTGTCATTTTTGGGAAATGTGGGCTGTGTGTTTTTGTCTCGTGTCCCACCGCTGTGGGCTGGAGGAAATCCGTTTCACTTGTGTACGCAAGTACGTGAAAGAAACCACAATAAATGGTTCCTGATCCCTGGGAGCCGTTACCCCGATCTGAAAACCGGGTAAAGGCGTCGACGTAAACGTCTCGGTAACGGCTGTGGGACCAGCCCCTGGAGGTGCCTTGTCCTCAGCGAGCCACAGGGAAACATCTGGTTCGGTGTACAGCGGCGACGGTTGACGGCGTGTTTATCTTTACAGCGCAGTGTGCGTGCTGACGTGTTGTCCTCTGGGCCGGTGGAGCATGACGGGATTTAAATCGCCTCTGCTGACATTTCCCCAAATGCCATCGTTCATTCTGCAGACGAACTGGACCAAGCGGGCAAACAATGCAGCGGTTAGCGAGCAAAGAGAGGGAAATAAAGCCTCTTCTGGGACGTGTCAGTGAACAGAGGCTGGCATGCAGACATCATAAGTGGGTTTGAAGGTTCTGCAGAGAGCCGTCGGCTGCAGGGTTGTGTGTCGGCATTACTCCTGTAGTCGGTCTCAGGCACGATGACAAGGCCTCCATTTGTCTCTGTGTCTGTCTGACGTTTATCTCACATATTGTTTCCTGTCACAGGAGTGATTGATTTTATTGTGAGTAAACAATGGGACATGCGACGGCATTCCAGATTTTCCCATTGTTCCCAGTTCGGCTTGATCAAGCGTTCCTCCTTGGCACTGAGCTCCACGATACGAGCTGTAGAAAGAGCCGGTCTTTGTTGCGGCTGGTGGTGAGCGGTTGGTTTCCTGAACAGAGGCCAGAAGATTGTGATGCTCTGAGACAGACAGACAGACAGACAGACTCGGCCTTGTGAGTCAAAAATATTCACGTTGCTTCCAGACTCGGGGAGCGCCGCTGTAACGCTGGTGTGTGTGTGTCCGCACGTACGTTGCCTTCTCCGTGGATCGTCATCTTGTCGTGGCGGAGAAGCTTGGTGGTCCTGAGGACCCGAGAGCACTGCCGTCTGGAGCCACGCTCCTGGTAGGGTCACCCACGGCGGTAAGGTCAAGCGGGAGGTCCCTGACCAAGAGCAGTCCAACCAAGACCTCAACGATGGAACACGCGGAGGGTGACGGCTGACCTTAGGGAAGCATCGCTGAGGCTGGGGAGGCGGCTGAAGGCTGCAGCAGAAATGTCAGGTGAAAAGGAGCGGCTGGTGACTCCATCTGTGTCGGAGGAGGCATGCGGTAGTCTGCAGCCCTCCCCGGGTCGGCGGAGGGGGTGGAACAGCGACCGGGACGGCTCGGAAGAGCGGGGCAATTGTCCTGAGTTTCCAGCCGTGTGGTGTATCTGTTATGCTGCTGTGATGCAGACGTGTGTGAAGCCCTGCCTCGTTCCCGCCCGCCCTGGCGTATCACTGAAGGCTGTTTCCAAGTGTGGGCACGCCCTGAAGGAGATGACCACACGGGACTTCGACCAAGGCCGCCATTTTGACCGCCCACGGTCGTTCTAGGTAGGAGTGAAATCCCGCTCGTTCTTGTGTTAAATGGAGGAAACGTTCCATGTTTATTTCGGCAGAACGTTTTCGAGCATCTTTACTCTTACATCGGTTATACCACTGGCTAGGGGCAGTTATTAGGAGGCGGGTAGGACCGGGATCGGCTCATCAGGGTAACAAGGAGCACCTCTTCATAATCAACCTCCCCCCTGTGTGTATGTTTGTGTGTGTGTGTGTGACTGGTGGAAGATGGGTCCAGATGCCTCATGTATCAGTCGTTACTATGGGCAAATGTGCGCGTACACACCCATGGGATTTTGTAGCCCTGCAGTTTGTCTCACAGACCAGTGTAGAACCCGGGTAACCCCTGAATTTAGACAGCGGCTGGCTAACACTGAGGTCTCTGCAGGCCTGGGTGACTGCTCGTTGCAAGAGGTAGACAACAGGTGTTAGGAGGAAGGAACTACAAATACCCATCATGCTTTGCTGCTGCCTGTCAGACAATCTTGAGGCTAAAAAATTCCATGGGTGTGCACGCACAAATTTGCCCACAGTAGCGACTGATACATGAGGCCCCCTGTTGAAGGCTGCAACAGAGGGTGGTCCTCAATCGTCTTGGTTGTCCATGCCGTTGGATTCTGCCCCCCCTCCCCCCCGCCAAAGACCGTATGGTGGCCGCAGGCGCATCAGCCACTCCATGCAAAAAGCGGTCACGTGCAGGCGTCCCGAAGGACAGCCATACTCGACCCGAGTCACCACCATGGGTTTTAAACTCTATATTGTGTCAAAATAAATACCCAGTCGAGATATTAATGCATTACATGTGTTAGTGTGTCTGTTAAGAAACTAACTGACACCAAAATTAACATTTTAACAACTTTAATACTATTTTTCACACAATTCAAAATGGCCGCTGTCCAACGCCTGTAGATACTGCAGCGCCTCGGTGGCAGTCATGGTGCGTCTGTAACCAGACATGTTGGACGTAATCACACATCAAGTCTTGACTATTTCTCTGCACTGGGGGGCGCTAGTGTGTTTCTAGGACAGAGCGGCAAACTTCACGACGGAAATGACGCGACGACACACGTCCTAAATACTGACAGGACGGCACACGGTGACGTGCAAATTACGCGCCGTCATTTTGACCGCTCATGGTCGTGATCTAAAACTCATTTTAATGCAAATATGTGCAATGTAAGAGAATTGGCGGAGCAGCAGGTCTGTGGTTATTAAACTCTGAGAATGCAAAACCGTCCAAATGACCGCCTTGGTCGTTGTGGGGTCTTGTCAGTGTGTATTCATGTTTAGGAAAAGTGTTGTACTGTCAAACTGTCAGCCTCTGCAAAGGGAAGTATTACACAACTCGTATTAGAAGTGATTGGGTGTCAAACTTTCGTGGAACTACTTAGTACGTTTAGTTCACTTTGCAAGTTGGAGGATTGTTGTGTCGCGTGTAGGTCTGTTGACCAGCGTCACCGGTGGGCCTGCGGACACACTGTTGACGTGAGTCAATGTTGACGAATTTAATTCCGAATCACACTTTTAGTCCCGTCTCTGAAAAGACGGTACACGCGTAACATCCTACCGCCACCTCGTCCAACCGTTGCGGCTCCGGTGATACCGTCTGTCAGGGTTCTGGTAGATGGTGATTATGGATACGTCTGTCGGGCTAATTACAAACGAATAGCCATCCCGCTTTGCTCTCCTCCAAACACGTGTTCGTCCCTCAGTTCCTTCAGCACGTCTAGAGATCAGTGTCTTTATGAGTGGGTGGGCCACGCGGGCCTTCATCACAGCCAAACCTGCCCCGACACCGTGAGAAACTGGGCGGTAACCCGGGTCTCCTGCGATGGTTGAGGCCTCCGGCAGTGTTATGAAAGCCGTCTCAGCTGAGCTGGCTCGTCATGAGCTGACCCCCTTAGCTCATCGGGGGGGGGGGGTAAACTACCAGCCTAGCTTACCGTCCTGTCCTGTAGAGACTGCTGCAAAAGTTACCTATGACCAAATGAACACGCTGGTCCAGCCGAGGCAATGCAGCGAGCAAACAGCACACAGCGAGTGTGTTAATACCAACCCCCCCAAAAAACCCCCAGCTAATTTCTAAAGGAAAATGCAAATCCTCCTTACAAATAACCTCATCGTCATCACACAAGCTGTGTGTACACTTCAGCGGAATATGGTGACAAAGGGCCGGGATGCAAAACTATGTGCCAGCCACTTCCTCCTACCACACAACACAACACCGACCTAATGTCATGTGCATCATGTCAGCACAGCCATTAGCGACAGACGCTTCAGAACCATGGACAGTGGGCACAGATCCTGTTGGGACCCCGCTTGTGATTTGTGCCCCCCACCCCCACCCACAGGGTGTGGCACTTGTCATAAAGTTAGCGATAACAGAGCCCAACCATTTGGAGGGAAGATATGATTGGTCAATTTTACTGGCATTTGAAATTGTTGCTCTCCCAGTGAATTACTGTTGCTTGGACCTGTGTAAAGTTACAGCTGGACCACCAACCACAGAGCTGGAAGCAGAGCATTTTCTGCCTGGCAACTGCTGAGGCGCAAAATTCTGATAGGGAGACTAAGAACTTCTTTCGTTTAACCCTTCACATTCCAACACAAACTTCATAGGCAGGGTTGAAGGGTTTATTTCCTCAAAATAAAACGTGTTTAGATGTTGATTGACAAATTAAGAATACATAAAATTAAGTTGGAACGGATCATTTCTGTACAGGAGCTTAGTGGTTTGGGTCGCCAAACTTCTGGCTGCTAGGACACACAAGTACCCATTTGTAGTGTGAGCGGGGCCTCGGACTGTGTTCACACCAGCAGTCTGGTTCTTCTGCCCAGCCGACCGACGGAAAAGATGTTTGCTTGCATTTTGTATTCGTTCCGATGAGGGTTCACATTGTCAAGTTTCCCAAATGAACCGATGTCAAGCTAACCAATCACTCATTTCATTGGTCGAGACTGTCCTCCACCAAAAAACGACCCCATCGTTTGTACAAGCAGCTTATTACGACCTATAGTTACGTTTTAAAGTTAAGCGACCTCTAGTGGTCGTGCTGCCAATCGTCGTTTCTATACTAGACGACGAAACAACACAAAAACGCACTGACTACATATTCTGTTGTCAAATTGTTCTTATCACTATTTACTGATGACTTACCTTTATTAGCCTGTCTATGAGGCGTTGTAAAAAGGATGTCAACAAGTAGATAAAAACCCACAATGCACAGAGGCGAAAGGTATCTGTGCCATATCTCCTGCCGCCGGTAGGGGCATTAGAGGGTCTAAGACCTGTATGTGGTCTTATGGGTTGGAGGACTTGTCAGGTGATGGTGTCTCCTGCGATACCTTCCAGAAAGTCAGGACAGATGTAGAATGAATGATGGGATTTTCCCAAAGGGTGTCTGTTTTGTTCCATGTTACAAAATGAGTTGAGGTCAAACGTGTCCATGAGGCATGAAGCGGAACTCTCTCCATATAAAAATATACTTCATTAAAAGTATCCAAGTAAAGGCACGTTAAATTTTGGTCATCCAGACCTTCATCAGACATGAAATCACAATGCAAAGAGGTTGTAAATAAGAGGGCATCCCCACCAAACTAACCGCCAAACTCCTCTCCCTTGGCCTGATCCCTCCCGCTGTAACTGGACCATGGACTTCCTGACCAACAGAACTCTGTTTCTTAGTTTAGGTGACCACACCTCCTCCACCCTGATCCTCAGCACAGGTGCCCCTCAAGGCTGTGTTCTGAGCCCCTTCCTTTTCTCCCTCTTTACCCACAACTGCCTGCCAACTCACCCCTCCAATGTAATAGTTAAGTTTGCAGATGACACCACAGTCGTAGGCCGTATCACCAACAATGACGAGACGGCCTACAGGGACGAGATTCAGCATCTCACATCATGGTGCACTACCAACAATCTGTTTCTCAATGTGCAGAAGAAGAAGGAGCTAATTGTGGACTTCAGGAGGTCTAGAAGCTGCAGCCACTCCCCCATACACATCAGTGGGGTGGAAGTGGAGCGTGTTTCCAGCTTTAAATGCCTTGAAGTCCACAACAACAAGGAACTGTCCGACCAAGCCGGAGGTAACACGGGGATTCGAACCAGCGATCCCCGTGTTGGTAGGCAACGGAATAGACCGCTACGCTACCCGGACGCCCCAAGACCATCCTTTTCAGGTGGTCTCTGTGTTTTTTGTTTTTTTTGTTTGTTTTTGTTTTGTTAACACCAGAGTTTGAAGGACATTGTTCACCCCAGCCCGAAGGAACTAGGTAGAAGGCAACAAACTTTGTTTAGACCCCATCAAAATGTGTGGTGTGCGAAGAGGCGAAAACAAACATGAACCCCATTGTCTGCACATTGAACTCATCCTGGTCAGCACTGTGTTCAGTGTGCAGAATAAAACCCATTTCCACAACAGATCAGATTTTAAAATGGATCATAAAGACATCACGAGTCCAGCCCTGCAGTCACACCCAGACTCCAATAAGATTGCCCTGGTTTACATTAAAATCTCCCAATCCACAGACAAATGGGCTACATGGTGCTAAATATGTACCGCGTCCTAAAACGAGTACAAGATGATATTATGAATGACCTCTTCCATGAATAACCCCACATAGCGTCTCTGTACGGAACAGTAAAGCCAGAGAATCACACTTACAAATCAGGTAGTTTTAAAAGGAGCAGTACAAGTATTTAACTTCTTCGCTTTTAGCTTTACTATTTACTGTTATTCTTTCCCTCTGGCACCAACGTCCCAAGACCAGTCAAGTCAGTTCTATGTGTATAGCCCAATATCACAGATTTACAAAGACAATTTCCTTTATGTTCTTGTACTTGGCAATAGATACGGTTCTGATTCTGGTTGCTTTCTAGCTCAGTGTTTGCTGATAACAGCCTTCTTATGTGTCCAGGGTGGAGAACCCAGCCTTCTTATGTGTCCAGGGTGGAGAACCCAGTCTGTGAAAGTGTTGCTTCTTCTCCCAACCAAGGGCTGACCTTCTGTCCTACAGTAAACACCACCTCATGTCTTACTATTCACATTCAACCGTTTTCCAGCTGGAAGTGGTGAATATCTCATTTCGAAATTCAATTTCTTCATTTTCAGAACCACGGATCACACAGCCATGACAACATGCAACAAGCAGGGCAAGCGGAGGGTGGAACAGCTCCATTTACAGTTCGAAGGTTGTCGGTGCGAAACCCAGCAGACTGCGATGAAGAATGAGCACTCTGCAAAGAGAGGAACATGGTAACTACAGGTTGATCATCACTGCCGAAATGCGCTTGAACGAGGTACCAAACCCGAAGGGGGGGGGGGGCTGCAGCTCCCCCTAGTGGTGGGTGTAGCCCCCTCCCCCCAATTGTGGGAGGTGGCTGTGTAACATCTTAGACCCAACAGAATGCCTAAGTTTTCCTAACGTACAAATGCAAAAAATAAAATAAAACAAAGCATACCTTTATTTTAAACAGGGGGCGGGGCTGCGTGGAATGTACATGTTTAATGATACAGTCGGTAAACGCAACAAACAAAACAATGACGTCATACTGAGGCGACCGGGGGAGGCGGTCGCTCTGACTGTCGGCGGTTCTGCGCTGGGGGGGGGGCGCAATGGCTGATGGGACTGTTCATGTTAGATTTAAAATTGTGTTTTAAGGATGTGGTGTTCATGTCGATGTTATTCTTGTATTGTTTTGGGGGTTCGACTCAGACTAAGCAGGAGACCGTTTACTGACTGACTGACTGACTGACTGTAGGCCTGACTGACTGTAGGACTGACTGACTGACTGACTGACTGACTGACTGTAGGACTGACTGCCTGACTGACTGACTGACTGTAGGACTGACTGACTGACCGACTGACTGTAGGACTGGGACTGATGTCGCCACTTGGGCACATGTGGGGGACTCGTTCTGGGCCGTTCTGGCCGGTGCGAATAACAGAGCCCTGCCGGGGGGGGGGGGGTGCGGTGTCTAGGGCACGAGAGTTGCACGAGGAAGAGACCTCTGCCTCTCGACTCACCCTTCCACGCGGGCTCCCACAATACATTTCGGTTCGGTTGGCAGCCCCCCTACTTAAAACACCTTATCGCGCGCCTGTGACGAACTGTTCATGAACTTTCCGGTGTCATTTGGATAACATCCTAAATATCAATAAAATCTCGTTAACTTGTAAATCTAACTCTAGAACAACCAAGACGGTCACTTTGACGGTCTTGGATTTTCAAAGTTTGATACACTTGTGGTGGGGGGGGGGGGATACAGACCTGCCGCTCCCTGAGTGCTCTTAAACGTGCATATATTTGTATTAAAATGAGTTTTAGATCATTTGCACCAAAAAGTTATAAGAGCTACCTAAAACGACCACCAGCCGTCAAAACGACCGCTGGTAATTTGCGCCTGATGGTGTGCGTCATGTCAGTAGTTGTGACGTGTTGGTGACGTCATTTCCTTCGTGAAGTTCGGCGCTCTGTCCTAGAAAGGCACTAGCGCCCTCCGGTGGAGAGGAACAGTCTAAACTTGATGTGTGATTACGTCCAACATGTGTGGTTACAGACGCACCGTGACTACCAGCGAGGCGCTGCAGCATTTACAGGCGTTGGACGGCGGCCATTTTGAATTGTTTGAAAAATAGTCTTAAAGTTGTTAAAATGTTAATTTTGGTGTCAGTTAGTTTCCTAACAGACATGCTAACACATGTAATGCGTTAATATCTCAACTGGGTATTTATCTTGACACAATATAGAGTTTAAAAACCGCGGCGGTCATTTTGACCGCCCATGGTCGTTGCAGTAGTTTTTAAGTTGCGGTCGTTGTTTGGGACTGTTTCAATATTTATTTTCAGTTCTTTTTTTTACACTTCATGTTTTATAGGCCTTGTTAGGTTTGTTATATTAATAATACGTGTTTTCCGTTTGGTTTGTCAGGGAATATTTTCACTTTTTCAGTTTTGCTATTCAAGTCCCACCGTGTCTCTCTGAAGTTTAAACTGTTTGGAAAATAGTTTTAAAGTGGTTAAAATGTTAATTTTGGTGTCAGTTAGTTTCCTAACAGACACACTAACGTATGCAATGCATTAATATATTAATTGGGTGTTTATCTTGGCAGAATGTAGAGTTTAAAAACCGTGGCGGTCATTTTGACCGCCCGTGGTCGTTTGAGGTAGGAGTGAAATCCGGGCGGTTCAGGTGGTTTTACTCCAACTACACAAGGTGCTGCTTGTCCCGCTTGACTCAGCCCCTGCACATACTGTGTCAGTTGTCTCGTACGTCCAGCAGAGCGGCGCTCCTCCGTCTTGCCCTCGGATGAATCGATCAAAAAAACAAACCACAGCCAATGTGGTGCCCACAAGTTTCAATCAATTTACATTTTATTACTGTTGCACCATTTATACAAGTACATATAATTTCGAATGCATCAATTCTGTTTTTATTCTTTTTTCTTTTTTGTTTCCATTTGAATGACAGGTGGTGTAGAGAATAGCGGCGGTGAGACACGGAATGATAATATCAACTGCAGTTGCCGAGGATGCTTTTTTTTTTCCACTTGACCAAAAAAGACAGGACTACAGGTTCACCCAACCACGGACATGCAAGTTACTTAGTCAAGAGAGGAAGAAAACCAAACCAGGAGACACACAACACTCCTTCAGTGTTTGTTTCTGCTACAGCTCCACTTTTGTTGGGAGAAAAACATTGTGCGTCAACTGGACTGAACCGAAAAGTGTGGAAATGAATGGCTGGGGTAGTGCAATGTGTGTGTGTGTAGGAGAAAAGAAAGAATGACGGATGGAGGATAACAAAGCCAGAGGCTCCTTGCCATGTGCATGGCTCTACCATCCCATAATCCGGACGTGACACATGGCAGCCATTGCAGCATGGATCGTAGTACCTCGTACATGGTTGCTATTGTCTCGTTTCATTTCATTCATTTAACGCCCCCACCTCGAGACGACAGCTGTCTGCGCTGGGCTGCAGAGGTTTCCTGTCTTGACAGGAAACGCCGCGTCTCTTGAGTGTGTTTGTGCTACAGACGGACTGAGGGCCATCCAGCTCCACGGAACAAAACTGCATGGCGGTCGACCTGGACCACATAGTACCAACAAAAACCTGTGCCCTGGGTTATTTCAGGGTGTGTTCATACTACACTGCCTTGTGTGGTGCTGCATTAACTGCGTTTTGTGCTTATAGTGTTTAAAAACACCTCTTATGATGCTCGTCTAACTCCACAACAGCTGCCAGAGTCAGCACACAACAAATAATCAGGCGCAACTATTAAAAAACCTCCTACTGGATCTTCCCACGTTTCACTCTTCCCCCACACGGACTCGTTTCAGAGTTTTGGGGGAATTGGCAAACACCTACCGCAAACCTTCCACCAGTACTTTGCTGGTGTTGCATCTGACCTGTGATTTGTGTCGACCCAAAACTCGCCTGTGTATCCACAACACTCCTCAGTTGGGTGATATGCACACGTCTGAAGAGTTGGAGTTTACTCAACTTCAGAACATCTCGCCTCGAGGAAAGGATTACCATGTGCACAGCCATTTTCTTTTCCAAAGCCACTACTTTCCATCCACCTAGCAACTGGTCCTCTCTTCGTTTTGTCAAACCAAAACAGAAAAAAAAACAAAATAACAACGTTGTTGGCAGTTTGAAATGATGCGGGATAGTGTGAACACAGCCTCAGACAACTCTACTGTAAGATCTTTCAGAACTCTACTGTAAGATCTTTCAAAACTCTACTGTAAGATCTTTCAGAACTCTACTGCAAGATCTTTCAGAACTCCACTGTAAGATCTTTCAGAACTCTACTGTAAGATCTTTCAAAACTCTACTGTAAGATCTTTCAGAACTCTGCTGCAAGATCTTTCAGAACTCTACTGTAAGATCTTTAAGAACTCTACTGCAAGATCTTTCAGAACTCTACTGTAAGATCTTTCAGAACTCTACTGTAAGATCTCTCAGAAGTCTGCTGAAAAATCTTTCAGAACTCTACTGTAAAATCTTTCAGAACTCTACTGTAAGATCTTTCAGAACTCTACTATAAGATCTTTCAGAACTCGACTGCAAGATCTTCCAGAACTCTATCGCCACATCTTTCCACAATGTGAGCAGGTCAAGATGACTGCGGCAGAGTATTTGTCCAGTGTTTCACAAAGGTTAAAATAAACAGACTTAAACGCCAGGGGTTGTTTGTGTATACTACTACGTGGCCCAGGTCTGCAGTGGGTAAGTCCTCTTAAATGGATATCACATAATTAGACCTTTTCAAAAAATTTTGCAAGTGCAAGTTTGCTTGGTTGATAAAAACGGTTTCGGAGTCTGATCCAGAACAGGCCCAAGTGAGAGAGACAGACTATGCTGCAGAGAAGGGGCTTCCATTAGAAGTGAAAGCAGAATTTGTAATAGCATTGTGAACTATTCGACCATTTGGTTTATCAACAAAATTCAGAGCAGTCTCAGTACAAAATCCAGAGAGTAACCCCAGTGTTTTTCTCATTCTCTACCACTGAAACGTATTAAAACACCTGAAGAACGTCGCACCGCTCAACAGAATTGCCCCCTCTGGAAATGTTCGCCTCGGCTTTGGTCATCTGGAAAATGAACGGTGTTGACCCGAAAGTAAAACGGGGAGCAAGTTAAGGAAAAACGACCCCTCAAAATACTCCCAGAAAGCCCTGGCGACTACAGACAGCTGCTTTAGTAAAAACGAGCGTTACCACAAATCCAAAGCTGAAAAGAAACCGCAGGTTACCGAGAGCTCAAAGCCGAGACATGAACGGCTGAGGAGGAGTGGAGGGGAGTCAAAGAGTGGACGGGTGGACTCACTATATTTCCAGCTGTTTTAAAAAGTCTTTACTCTCCCCCTCCCCCATCTCTTTATCTGTTCCCCCTGTTTCTGCGTCAGATCTCTGCAGAACAGACTGTCTGCCCACGGGGAGGAGGATCCCCTGCGGATGGAGATGGGAGCCAGGTGAGATCAGTTAAATGTATGAAAGAGAGGGATGATGGGAGGTGGAATGAAGAGGGCTGGGGTATGGTCAACACAGACTCGTATCAAAGTTCAAATACTACAGCAGAAAAAAATAGAACAAAACATAACAATAATAAGAGTAATATCATCAGCAGCGGGGAAACGTCCTTCTGGAGGTGGTCATACCCCCATCCTCCTCCTTCAACGCATCATCATCATCGTCGTCGTCATCATCGTTATTACAATTATTATTATCATCATTCTTATCATAATATGGGAGGGCTAAGTTAACTTCATTTTCATCCTTTTTTGATTTTTTTTCTTTTTTACTTCACCATCGTCGTGTTAGGTACGTTTATTTCTTCGTTTCCGAAAAAGAAGCTGTCCATTAATCTTGAACTGCTACGGTTTGATCCTTGCTCGGTGCCTCTGTGGCATTGGCCTCCTTGCCCAGTGCGGCAGGTTCGGCGGCTGGTGTTGAACTAGGGGCAGAGTTGACCTCCTTTGCAGGGGCAGAGGCGGCCTCCGTGGGTTTGGGCTCAGGAGAGGCGGCAGTGGGCGCTGCTGGAGCCGCGGTGGCCTCAGTCTTTTTGGCGTCGGCCTCGTCTTTGCTCTCAGCCGCTGGCGCAGGACTTGTGGCCTTGGCCTCCGGCTCCTTAGCCGCAGGGGCGGACTCTTTCACCGGGGCGGGAGCTGCTACTTTCTCTTCGGCCTTGGCGGGCTCCGCGCCTTTAGGTGCCTCCGCTTTCGGCTCGGCATTGGCAGCTGGTTTCTCAGACTCTTTGGCGGCAGGAGCGGCGTTCTTGTCCTCCTCTTTAGGTCCCGCGGCATCTGCCGCTGGTGCCTCTTTGGCCGCCGTGTCGTTGGCTACCTCCTTGGAGTCGGTGGTGGGCGCAGCTTCATCCTTGTTGTCTTTTGGTGCTTCGCTCTCCTCGACAGATGCCCCCTCGGCTTTGGCGTCTTTGTCTTTGGTCTTGTCATCGTTCACGTTGTATCCCTTCTTCTTTTTGCTGAGCTTGCCTCCCATCTTTAGCTTTCTGAAAGAAGGGAAACAGAGACACATTAAGGCGTTTAACAGGCATTCGTTTATATTCGGGTTTTACTTGAACCGGAGAACCCCACTGGCATGAAGTACCCTTTAACATCCGACAAGACCAGATAGGATAAAACAAGATAAGGTAACATTAAATAAGTAAAAATAAGATAAACTTGACCAAACTCTCGTTGGAAATCTGCTGTATGTAGCAGCGGCGAACAAAGTGTGTGAAAGACAGTTGTAAATGTAATGAGTAAAACAACAACCCATTCCAGCATTCACACGTCAAGGCGTCTTTCAAGAGACCCGACCAAGACAGAAGCAGCATTATGTCCTACAGAGTTGTTTAAAGCACTACATAACAGTGTGTGAAGGAGTGAGGTACACTTAGATCCCATAAACGAGTCATCCTTGTCCAACATCAGCATGAGTGCTAGGGAGGGAGGAGGTGAGCTCCGGCCTCCTGGGCCAACCCCGAGTCACAATAGATATAATACACAACGGTGGACACCACATATTGACTGAAAGGACTTTTTGGTAGGGGAGTTTTTATGGCATTTGTTTTCTGCATTTTCTCAACCCAGATATTTTTTCTTTTTGTCCAGAACAATTAAGGGGCGTCCGGGTGGCTTGGCGGTCTATTCCGTTGCCTACCAACACGGGGATCGCCGGTTTGAATCCCCGTGTTGCCTCCGGCTTGGTCGGGCGTCCCTACAGACACAATTGGCCGTGTCTGCGGGTGGGAAGCCGGATGTGGGTATGTGTCCTGGTCGCTGCACTAGAGCCTCCTCTGGTCGGTCGGGGCGCCTGTTCGGGGAGGAGGGGGAACTGGGGGGAATAGCGTGATCCTCCCACGCACCACGTCCCCCTGGTGAAACTCCTCACTGTCAGGTGAGAAGAAGCGGCTGGTGACTCCACATGTATGGGAGGAGGCATGTGGTAGTGTGCAGCCCTCCCCGGATCGGCAGAGGGGGTGGAGCAGAGACCGGGACGGCTCGGAAGAGTGGGGTCATTGGCCGAGTACAATTAGGGAGAAAAAATTCAGAACAATTCCATGTGTATCATTTACTAGACCTGTTAAGTACCAGGAGAGAAGTGAGGCGTGTGGGGTGCGGGGGCGACATCAGGTTCAAGTATCAAAGAGGAAGCAGCACCGGTACGATACTACTGGTATTACTTATCACTTGTTGTGGTAGCATCTGTCTAATGGACGCAACTGTGTTGAAGTATTTCTCGCAGGAGCAACGTGACGAAAGTGAAGCAAAGCAAAAGAAATGTTGCACATTTTTTATTTTTGTTCGCTGCGTCAACACAAACGGCGGCCACTTTGGAAATTCCCCCCCACGCCCGCTCTCCCCTCCTTGATCAACAGGCTCGCATTAGCTCTCAGCAGAGTGTCATTCCACGGCTGAGAGGAAATGAAGCAAAAGCTGTTGGCGTGGTGACCCTCCCATCAAACGGCCTCAGAGTGGCCTAACTGAATTCACGCCTTCAGCAGATGGTACGCGAGACTTCAGCCTCCGGCACCGGTCACTCGCCACGGCTAATGATGCGATTAAAACGGCATACAAGCGAAGAAGGTTGAGCCAGTTCATCTGGACACAACGTTTATTGACAGAACCGTTTCATCACTCAGCTATGTGACCTCTTCAGACTCTGAACCGACTGCAGGTATCCCCACCCTGATGAGCGGTACAGTTCCATAACATGTCTGTGAATGTTCTCATTCATCCAGGTCATGGTTATCCAAAGGAGTTGAATCAAGTGCAATTGGACTTGGTATACATCCGTGAAGACGTTTCGCCTCTCATCCAGGAAGGAAGTCTCTTGGATGAGAGGCGAAACGTCTTCACGGATATATACCAAGTCCAATTGCACTTGATTCAACTCCTTTGGATACAGTTCCATAACAACCGTTTTTACAAGGGTGGGAACTGTTTACTGCTGAGCTGACGGCACCCCAGCCACAGTGGCTGCTACACCTGGGTTGTGGTCCTGCTACATCTGATTTGTAGTCCTGCTACACCTGGTTTGTAGTCCTATTACACCTGGTTTGTAGTTCTGTTACACCTGGTTTGTAGTCCCGTTACACCTGGTTTGTAGTCCTGCTATACCTGATTTGTAGTCCTGTTACACCTGGTTTGTAGTCATGTTACACCTGGTTTGTAGTCCTGCTACACCTGATTTGTAGTCCTGTTACACCTGGTTTGTAGTCCTGCTACACCCGGTTTGTAGTCCTGTTACACCTGGTTTGTAGTCCTGTTACACCTGGTTTGTAGTCCTGCTACACCTGGTTTTTAGTCCTGCTACACCTGGTTTGTAGTTCTGTTACACCTGGTTTGTAGTCCTGCTACACCTGGTTTTTAGTCCTGCTACACCTGGTTTGTAGTCCTGTTACACCTGGTTTGTAGTCCTGCTACACCTGGTTTGCAGTCCTGTTACACCTGGTTTGTAGTCCCGTTACACCTGGTTTTTAGTCCTGCTACACCTGGTTTGTAGTCCCATTACACCTGGTTTGTAGTCCTGCTATACCTGGTTTGTAGTCCTGCTACACCTGGTTTGTAGTCCTGCTACACCTGATTTGTAGTCCTGTTGCACCTGGTTTGTAGTCCTGTTACACCTGGTTTGTAGTCCTGCTACACCTGATTTGTAGTCCTGTTACACCTGGTTTGTAGTCCTGCTACACCCGGTTTGTAGTCCTGTTACACCTGGTTTGTAGTCCTGTTACACCTGGTTTGTAGTCCTGCTACACCTGGTTTTTAGTCCTGCTACACCTGGTTTGTAGTCCCGTTACACCTGGTTTGTAGTCCTGTTACACCTGGTTTGTAGTCCTGCTATACCTGATTTGTAGTCCTGTTACACCTGGTTTGTAGTCCTGTTACACCTGGTTTGTAGTCCTGCTACACCTGATTTGTAGTCCTGTTACACCTGGTTTGTTGTCCTGCTACACCCGGTTTGTAGTCCTGTTACACCTGGTTTGTAGTCCTGCTACACCTGGTTTGTAGTCCTGTTACACCTGGTTTGTAGTCCTCACTGACAGAATGAGACACTCTTGCAGCTTCACCTGGTCCATATTTATGGCCTTAATGTTGGTGCTAGGGAGGTTGAGCTGGAGGTGGCAGAGTTGAAGATGCTAAGATTTCCATTGTCTATAGTCCAACAAAACAAAACAACAAAGGCTACCAACACGATTAAACCAAACAAGAAAGGGTACCAGCAAGAGTTAAAGGGAAGGTTTACAAGATGGTGGTGAGACCAGCTGTGTTATATGGTTTAGAGACAGTGGCACTGATGAAAAGACAGGAGGAGGAGCTGGAGGTGGCAGAGATGAAGATGCTAAGATTTTCACTGGGAGTGATGAAGAAGGACAGGATTAGGAACGAGTATATTAGAGGGACAGCTCAGGTTGGACGATTGGAGACAAAGCAAGAGAGACAAGATTGCGACGGTTTGGACATGTGTGGAGGAGAGATGCTGGGTATACTGGGAGAAGGATGCTGAATATGGAGCTGCCAGGGAAGAGGAGAAGAGGAAGGCCAAAGAGGAGGTTTATGGATGTGGTGAGGGAGGACATGCAGGTGGCTGGTGTGACAGAGGAAGATGCAGAGGACAGGAAGACATGGAAATGGATGATCCGCTGTAGTGCCCCCTAACGGGAGCAGCTAGAAGTAGTAGTAGTAGTAGTAGTAGTAGTAGTAGTGTTGGTGCTAAGGCTTCCCCACTGAGCTACGAAGGGAATGGAAATCCAAACCCTACGAACGTTAGCACCGTTCACCACCAGCTGTGGAACATCAGACCATCTCGCACCTGGTTGGATTTTGTCGTCATCCCAAGGAAGTAGTTGGCAGTCTGGTGTGCCTCTCTTTCCACTGAGAGTGTTACAGAAGGGCCATCTTGAGATTCAGGGTGTGCCATGTGATGGTGAAGGGTCGGCCTTATGTAAAGACACTGTGAGCAGGCTGGCTGTCCACACAAAAGCACCTGCGGATTCTTGGCTCAGTCTCTTGGTCATGGCCTCACTGAACCTTTTTTCTTCTTCCACGGATTATCGCCATCTGTCCACCCAACAGGGGGAGAGGATTTCAGTGATAACAGCCCTGCCCACAAAACAACAACCAAAAATAAGACGTGTCGGGTACAAAGACCTTATGGGAAAGAGGAAGTCTTAGAGAAACAGAGGTCACTCACAGAGAGGGCACACGCTAACAGCTACTCTGTGTATTGGTCCACTTTCTGTACCGATTAAATGGGTTAAAAGGTAAAAACGGGGCGTCCGGGTGGCGTGGCGGTCTATTCCGTAGCCTACCAACACGGGGATCGCCGGTTCGATTCCCCGTGTTGCCTCCGGCTTGGTTGGGCGTCCCTACAGACACAATTGGCCGTGTCTGCGGGTGGGAAGCCGGATGTGGGTATGTGTCCTGGTCGCTGCACTAGCGCCTCCTCTGGTCGGTCGGGGCGCCTGTTTGGGGGGGAGGGGGGAACTGGCTATGTTACCCTGGTGAAACTCCTCACTGTCAGGTGAAGAGACGTGGCTGGTGACTCCACAAGTATGGGAGGAGGCGTGTGGTAGTCTGCAGCCCTCCCCGGATCAGCAAGGGAAGGAGGAAGGAGGGAGGGAAGGAAGGAAGGAAGGAAGGAAGGAAGGAAGGAAGGAAGGAAGGAAGGAAGGAAGGAGCAGCGACCAGGACGGCTTGGAAGAGTGGGGTAATTGGCCAAGTACAACTGGGGAGGGGGAAAAAAGGAGGGGGGGGGGCGATTCTTAATTCAGATGCAAGCCCGAGGCCCACCCCAGTACCAAGCTGCTGTCAGCCCAGATTGATTGACAGGCGTGTTAATATGAGGACTACATCTGAGTCTGCGGTGTTTTCTGACGCTATGAGAGGGTTGTTCGCGTCACTAAGGGTTGTAAAGATGCTCGAGAGACAACATGTGTATTTTCTATCCATAACTCCGTCTCTTCACTTATGCATGTAACACACCTCCATACGTCATATCCAGTAAACCACTGGTTGGGCCACAAACCGCTCATTGTAATTGAGCTGTCATCCCCCTGGTGGACAAACACTGAACGCCCTTTAGAAACACGTCCTATGTTGGTCTAGAACGGTGCATTAGTCTACCCGTTACCTGTCTCTTGTTAAGGTCCGCAGGGCTGCTGTGAGGACAGGGGACGGGCTTTAGAACCCCGAGCAGGAAGAACCACAAGAGATGCTGTAGAACTGGACTGAGCCGGCGGTGGACCCAGTCAACATGCAAATCAGCTCGGTGCCGCTGACCGCAACACTCCTCGAGTCCGCTGCCGGGCCACCGGTCCCGGCACGACTGCACACGGCCAACAATGAAGCCCCTCTAACACCCCCCCCCTGCATCTGAACCAACCCCGGCTGGCGCTGTCCACATACAATGCCTCACAATCATCTGACGGGACAATGGATGCCTTTTCTTATGGGCCACGCTCTCTCTCTCTCTCTCTCTCTCTCTCTCTCTCTCTCTCTCTCTCTCTCTCTCTCTCTTTCTCCCTCTCTCTCTCTCTCTCTCTCTCTCTCTCTCTCTCTCTCTCTCTCTCGCTCTCTCTCTCTCTCTCTCCCTCTCTCTCTCTCTCTCTCTCCCTCTCTCTCTCTCTCTCTCTCTCTCTCTCTCTCTCTCTCCCTCTCTCTCTCTCTCTCTCTCTCTCTCTCTCTCTCTCTCTCTCTCTCTCGCTCGCTCGCTCGCTCGCTCGCTCTCTCTTTCCTAGTCTTGTGATTTTATTGTTTTTAGGACCAGGGCAGGACTGGGACAACCTGCAGGAAAACGGTTTGGGCTCAGACACAAAGGACTTTAATTTAACCCTCAAACGACAGTCAGGGCTTCACAAAGGAGGCCCGCCAGCAGGCCCGTCTCAGGAGGTGTCGCAGGAGAGGTCGCAGGAGGTGTCGCAGGAGGGGTCGCAGGAGGGGTTGCAGGAGGTGTCGCAGGAGAGGTCGCAGAAGGTGTCGCAGGAGGGGTCGCAGGAGGGGTCGCAGGAGAGGTCGCAGGAGGGGTTGCAGGAGCTGTCGCAGGAGGGGTCGCAGGAGGTGTCGCAGGAGGGGTCGCAGGAGGTGTCGCAGGAGGGGCGCGAGGCCCTGCTCATTGAAATGCATGCCGGCGCATCACAGTGACACTCGTGTAGCTATTCTATTTCTGCTGCACATTCTTCTTCTACTGCACATTCTTCTTCTACTGCACATTCTTCTTCTACTGTACATTCTTCCGCTTCCGGTGTGGGAAGATGGCGGCACGAATACACTTCTGCAGGGGCCTCTCCCGGTACCGTCCATGCTGTGTCTTTGTCCACATCTGCATCTAAGTCTGTCTTCATTTGACGGCTGGGAGAGCTGGCACTGGATCGGCTGGGAGAGCTTGGTCTGCCGTGTCCGGTGGGCCCAGGGACCGCGGCCCCTGCCTGGTCATCACGCCTACGTCATCACCTCAGCTCAGCCGTCACTTTCTTCTGGCATGTTGAAGTATGACAGTGTGTTAAACTCAATATTCCAGCGCTGCAGCCTACATGCCAATCATATTTTACATCACTTCCCTGACTGGTGGCTACACGTAGCCTACGGTCACGGTCACGTCCACACACACACACATATATATGTGTGTGTGTAAACCCGTGCAGGATTGCAGGCCAGATGCAGCATTGCAGGCCAGATGTGAGGCCCTACAGGCACAAGGCCCTGTGTGGTCATACACTTCGTACAGCCCATGGGACGGTTCTGCGGGCCACCTGTGGAGCTGCAGCACGGGGATGTGGTGGCGATGATGCACACAAGAGGCGGGAGCGTCACGCACATCTGACACGTTCTGCAGAACCTCTCTGAACCAAGGAAGCAACCGCGTCAGTTTGGCTAACGGACGTCAAAATGGCTGGTTGAGTAAGAGGCGGCTGGTGCTAATTTTTGTTTTTGTTTGGGGGGGGGCGCAAATTAGCTTGGCTCAGCACACCTGACAGCTGCTTTAATGTGCACACAGAGTTATTAAGAAGGACAGTGTGGCCTATAGATTCTAGCAGGGTTGGTAGACGGTGGATGATTGACAGCCACGAGAGTTGTCCAATCACATTAGATCAAAACACATTAAAACAATACCAACTCGCTGCCAATAAAAGTGGGCGTGTCTGGTGCGGCACAGAACTGCGCCCCCTGGAAAACCTGAAGAAACCAATCAGACAGCAGCCTCGGGTCACCTGCTCGCCACAAGTTTGAGGGCTTGCATAAGGTATGGTTGGGCCGGCGCCCCTCACCCAGGAAGTATATGTATTCACCCAGGAAGTATATGTATTCAGACAGGAAGTATATGTATTCAGACAGGAACCAAAAATAATATTGTAGCGAATTCGGGAGGCAACCACAGGAACTGCCGCGGCCGGGACGCGAACCCGTATCGCACGCACCGCGGGAGACATCGCTAACCGCCTTTAGGCGACTGGTTAACGTTGTCCCTTGTGGAGTGGGAGACACGGGTTCGCGTCCCGCCTGTGGCGACGGTCTCCCAGACTGCCCCCCCCCCCCGAATTTCGCTGCATTGGTGTCGGAAGTGGGATGGTGAGACCGTAAGGCCATCGGAGGCGGAGGCGTGCAGGAGCTGATATGCTTAAGCGCGGGGACGCGCTTCCCGAAGGAGGGGGGGGGTAGTGTAACGCGCATGGATAAGTAGACCCGCTGGCTGGCTGACGGGTCGGACCCTTTAGTCGAGCGGTCAGCGATGTGTCCCGCGGTGCGGGCGATACGGGTTCGCTTCCCGGCCGCGGCAGTTCCTGGGGTGGCCCCCCGAATTCGCTGCAATATCTAACCTGTTAAAGTAGATTTTCATCTCCTGATGTCTGTAGGGGGCGGCGCCCCAGCGCCCTCTGCTGGCCAGCCGCCACTGGTTGAGTTGTGGCGGCAGCGGCTGAGATGGGCGTGAGGTCTGAGGGAGGCGGCTCCACCCCTGGCATGTTGAGGGTTGGTGGTAAACAGATCAACGTGTCTGGAAGACCTGAGATCATGAACGATGGGGACTCCGGCGCTGCTGCTCCCCTGCGGAGGATTTCTCGTTTGTAAAGTTCGCACATGTTCTACACGGACCCACGTGACGTAACACTTCCTCTGTGGCGGGCCTCACGTATCAGTTCTGAGAGAGAAGTCTGCATGACAAATGAATCTCTTCTCTCTGGTCGGACAACAGAAGCTTTCAGGAACAGCTGGTCTCTTGTTGAAGTACTTCCTCTTTTAAGTACTTCCTGTACCTAAAGTACTTCCTGTTCCTCTCTTCCCTAAATCAAACAAACATCACGAGGACGGGGACGGTGAGCGAGCCGTTTGAACCTTTATCCTCCCATCTCGATCTCGAAACAGAACCGCCCAGCAGAGAGAGAGAGAGAGAGAGAGAGAGAGAGAGAGAGAGAGAGAGAGAGAGAGAGAGAGAGAGAGAGAGAGAGAGAGAGAGAGAGAGAGAGAGAGAGAGAGAGAGAGAGAGAGAGAGAGAGAGAGAGAGAGAGAGAGAGAGAGAGAGAGAGAGAGAGAGAGAGAGAGAGAGACCAACAGGTGCCCTGGCGTTGCTAAACGACGGAAGCTAAGCAGGTGTGGGCTTGGCTAGTACTTGGATGGGAGACCTCCTGGGAAAACTGAGTTGGGCCAGTAGGGAGCAGTCTTCCCTCTGGTCCTAATCAACAACAACAAATCCCGATGCCCCAGTTCAGTGGCGGGGACACTGTGCTGCAGGAGATGCCGTCCTTCGGAGGAGACGGTAAACCGAGGTCCTGACTCACGGTGGTCGTTAAAGACCCCGTGGCACTTATCACACAGGGTAGGGGGTCCCCGGTGTCCTGGCAACATTCCCAACCTGGTTCTCTCCATCTGCCCCCCCCCCCAGTAACTGGCTCAATGACTCCTCCCTCTCCACCTCCAGCTGAAGTGTGGTGAGCATTCTGGCACAAAATGGCTGCCGCGCCTCACCCGGGTGGTGCTGCACACTGGTGGTGGTTGAGGTGAGTTACCCCCTTCACTGCGGAGCCCTTTGGGTGTCTAGATAAACCATCCATCCATTATCCGAACCGCTGATCCTGCTCTCAGGGTCGTGGGGATGCTGGAGCCTATCCCAGCAGCCACTGGGCGGCAGGTGGGGAGACGCCCTGGACAGGCCGCCAGGCCACCACACACACACACACCTAGGGACAGTTTAGTATAGCTCATCCACCTGACCTACATGTCTTTGGACTGTGGGACGACCCCCAAGGCTGGACTACCCCGGGGCTCGACCGTGCTACCCACCGTGCCCCCGTGTCTGGCTAAAGCGCTATAAAATATAATGATTATGACGTTAAAATGTCAAATGACATCATAACTGATACGAGTGACACAACTCAATTAAGAATCGATAAATAAGAGACGAGCCGTGATCCTGGTTTCTTAATCGTGTTTCTCTTTCTCTGAAGTTAAAGTGTTCAGATTTCACTGCCTGCACAGTTTACGGGTTTACGATCCTGCCATTAAAGTGAGTTTAAATGCTCCATCATCAGGGTGGTGTCCTCCAATATTCACCCCATCACAGCAGAGAACAGGAGAGAGAGAGAGAGAGAGAGAGAGAGAGAGAGAGAGAGAGAGAGAGAGAGAGAGAGAAAACAAGCCATCTAAGAAAGAGATATGACCCCGAGAGGAGGAGAGGAGGAGAGGAGGAGAGGTGGAGAGGAGGGCACAGTGGAGAATGAAACTGTCAAATATCCAGTAGATAGATAGATAGATAGATAGATAGATAGATAGATAGACAGACAGACAGACAGACAGACAGACAGACAGACAGACAGATAGATAGATAGATAGATAGATAGATAGATAGACAGACAGACAGACAGACAGACAGACAGACAGACAGACAGACAGATAGATAGATAGATAGAGTAGCTATGACAAGTGAAGTGAAAGATGGAGGGAGAGTTGAGAGGAAGAGGAGGAGGTGGGGAGAGCCCAGCCTGGCCACCTGTAAACCTGATGTTTGATTACACACGTTTATAAAAGCTGAGCACTTGTCTTAGAAAGCCTCTGCTGAATATTCAATCACTTTCTGCTAACGCAGCGTCCTATAGGAGAGACCAGGAGAGAGACCAGGAGAGAGACCAGGACAGACAGAGACCAGGAGAGAGACCAGGAGAGAGACAAGGAGAGAGACCAGGAGAGACAGAGACCAGGAGAGACAGAGACCAGGACAGACAGAGACCAGGACAGACAGAGACCAGGAGAGACAGAGACCAGGAGAGACAGAGACCAGGAGAGAGACCAGGACAGACAGAGACCAGGAGAGAGACTAGGAGAGAGCCCAGGAGAGAGACCAGGGGAGAGCGAGTAGGTGGACTCTCAGGAAATAAAGAAGATATCAAACAGGTTTGAGAAAGCTTCATACAAACACACGTCACCAGGCTGTGGGTCTGAACACATCCCCTCCTTTACCAACCTGATCACAGATTAATCAATAACAATGTCCTCTTCTTTACCAACTGATCATAGATTAATCAATAATAATGTCCTCTTCTTTACCAACCTGATCATATATTAATCAATAACAATGTCCTCTTCTTTACCAAGCTGATCATAGATTAATCAATAACAATGTCCTCTTCTTTACCAACCTGATCATAGATTAATCAATAATAATGTCCTCTTCTTTATCAACCTGATCATAGATTAATCAATAATAATGTCCTCTTCTTATCAACCTGATCATAGATTAATCAATAACAATGTCCTCTTCTTTACCAACCTGATCATAGATTAATCAATAACAATGTCCTCTTCTTTACCAACCTGATCATAGATTAATCAATAATAATGTCCTCTTCTTTATCAACCTGATCATAGATTAATCAATAATAACGTCCTCTTCTTTACCAACCTGATCATAGATTAATCAATAACAATGTCCTCTTCTTTATCAACCTGATCATAGATTAATCAATAATAATGTCCTCTTCTTTATCAACCTGATCATAGATTAATCAATAACAATGTCCTCTTCTTTATCAACCTGATCATAGATTAATCAATAACAATGTCCTCTTCTTTATCAACCTGATCAGAGATTAATCAATAACAATGTTCTCTTTTTTATTAACCTGATCATAGATTAATCAATAACAATGTCCTCTTCTTTATCAACCTGATCATAGATTAATCAATAATAATGTCCTCTTCTTTGCCAACCTGATCATAGATTAATCAATAACAATGTCCTCTTCTTTATTAACCTGATCATAGATTAATCAATAACAATGTCCTCTTCTTTATCAACCTGATCATAGATTAATCAATAACAATGTCCTCTTCTTTATTAACCTGATCATAGATTAATCAATAACAATGTCCTCTTCTTTACCAACCTGATCATAGATTAATCAATAACAATGTCCTCTTCTTTACCAACCTGATCATACATTAATCAATAACAATGTCCTCTTCTTTACCAAGCTGATCATAGATTAATCAATAACAATGTCCTCTTCTTTATCAACCTGGTCATCGATTAATCAATAACAATGTCCTCTTCTTATCAACCTGATCATAGATTAATCAATAACAATGTCCTCTTCTTTACCAACCTGATCATAGATTAATCAATAACAATGTCCTCTTCTTTACCAACCTGATCATAGATTAATCAATAACAATGTCCTCTTCTTTATCAACCTGATCATAGATTAATCAATAACAATGTCCTCTTCTTTATCAACCTGATCATATATTAATCAATAACAATGTCCTCTTCCCATCCGCCCACCCATCCATCCATCCGGCCATCCGTCCGTCCATCCGTCCATCCACCCACCCATCCATCCACCCATTATCCAACCTGCTTATCCTGCTGTCAGGGTCACGGGGTGCTGGATCCTATCCCAGCAGCCATTGGGCGCCAGGCAGGTGGGGAGACACCCTGGACAGGCCGCCAGGCCATCACAGGGCCGATACACACACACACCTGGGGATAATCTGGTACGGCAGATCCACCTGACCTACATGTCTTTGGACTGTGGGAGGAAACCGGAGCCCCCGGAAGAAACCCACGCAGACACGGGGAGAACATGCAGACTCCACACAGAGGACGACCCGGGACGACCCCCAAGGTTGGACAACCCCGGGGCTCGAACCCGCGACCTTCTTACTGTGAGGCGACCGCGCTAACCACTGCGCCACCGTGCCGGTGTTATACGGACCACACGCTTTATGTGACAGTGACCCCGCCTGAGAAGCTGACCCCCCCCCCCCCCCAAACACCAACCCCTCACCATCAACACACACACACACACACACACACACACACACACACACACACACACACAATATTACATATTACTTGCAAATTGCACATAATTTTTCTTTGTATATTTGTGTGTGTGTGTGTGTATGTAAGTCTATGTGTCTCTATATAACTCTATGTAACTCTATATAACTCTATGTAACTCTATATAACTCTATGTAAGTCTATGTGTCTCTATATAACTCTATGTGACTCTGTATAACTCTATGTAACTCTATGTGACTCTATGTAAGTCTATGTGACTATATAACTCTATGTAACTCTATGTGACTCTATGTAAGTCTATGTGACTCTATATAACTCTATGTAACTCTATGTGACTATATAACTCTATGTAACTCTATGTGACTCTATATAACTCTATGTAACTCTATGTGACTCTATATAACTCTATGTAACTCTGTAAGTCTATGTGACTCTATATAACTCTATGTAACTCTATGTGACTCTATATAACTCTATGTAACTCTGTAAGTCTATGTGACTATATAACTCTATGTAACTCTATGTAACTCTGTAAGTCTATGTGACTCTATATAACTCTATGTAACTCTATGTGACTCTATATAACTCTATGTAACTCTATGTGACTCTATATAACTCTATGTAACTCTATGTGACTCTATATAACTCTATGTAACTCTAAGTCTATGTGACTCTATATAACTCTATGTAACTCTATGTGACTCTATATAACTCTATGTAACTCTATGTGACTCTATATAACTCTATGTAACTCTATGTGACTCTATATAACTCTATTTAACTCTGTAAGTCTATGTGACTCTATATAACTCTATGTAACTCTATGTGACTCTATATTACTCTATGCAAATCTCTATAAGTCTATGTAACAGTCCTTCCAGTCCAGACAACATCCTGACTTCAGGTGATATCGATGGCCCGTTCCTCTCCCCTCTCTCTCTGCTCTCTCTCCTCTTTCCTCTCTCTGCTCTCTCCTCTCTCTGCTCTCTCCTCTCTCCTCTCTCTGCTCTCTCCTCTCTCTGCTCTCTCCATTCTCTCTGCAATCTCTCCTGTCTTTGCTCTCTCCTTTTTCCTCTTTCTCCTCTCTCCTCTCTGTACTCTCTGCTCTCCCCCCTCGCTCTCCTCTGTGAACTCTCACTGTCTTCTCTCTCTCTCTCTCCCTCTCTCTCTCTCTCTCTCTCTCTCTCTCTCTCTCTGGACTCCCCCTCTCTCCTCTCTGGACGCCGTGAACAGTCATTACATAAACGCTTTCTGCCTCTCCTCCGTCCAGCTGGGTGATTTAAGACAAGCGCAGAGAGACTGGAGAAACTGGAGCAGAAAATCTGGCCCAATCACAAACCCCTCCTCCTCTCTGCGCTCAGCCAGACGGGGCACGGGGAGCAAAGCATGATGGGAACTCTAGGAGCTCACCGTTGATGGAAACTGATGGAGACGCTCAGGTGAGCAGAGGACAGAAAAGTTTCAGGGTTGTCTTCTGACGTCACCCGGCCAGAGTTTTATTTGAAACAGACGTGGGGTAACACTGACCAAGTAGTCCAGTGTAAAGTACACACAATATTTGTGTGACGTATACACAGTAGTGATGTGATGTACACAGTATTGGTGTGAAGTACACACAGTATTGGTTGACGTACACGTAGTATTGGTATGAGTACACACAGTATTGGTGTGAAATACACAAAGTATTGATGTGTAGTACACACAGTATTGATGTAAAGTATACACAGTATTAGTGTGAAGTACGCACGGTATTGGTGTGAATTACAAGCAGTATTAGTGTGAAGTATATACAGTATTGTGTGAATTACACACAGTATTAGTGTGAAGTACACACAGTATTGTGTGAAGTACACAGTGTTGGTGTGGCGTACCCACAGTATTGATATGAGTACACAGTGTTGGTGTGGCGTACCCACAGTATTGATATGAGTACACAGTGTTGGTGTGGCGTACCCACAGTATTGATATGAGTACACAGTGTTGGTGTGGCGTACCCACAGTATTGATATGAGTACACAGTATTGGTGTGAAGTACACACCATATTGGCTGGTGGTCCACCGACATACAATTGTGAAAATGCAGAGTACCAGAGTACCAGAGTACCAGAGAACCAGAGTACCAGAGTATCAGAGTGCCAGAGTACCAGAGTATCAGAGTATCAGAGTACCAGAGTATCAGAGTACCAGAGTATCAGAGTATCAGAGTGCCAGAGTACCAGAGTATCAGAGTACCAGAGTATCAGAGTGCCACAGTATCAGAGTACCAGAGTATCAGAGTATCAGAGTACCAGAGTATCAGAGTATCAGAGTGCCACAGTATCAGAGTACCAGAGTATCAGAGTACCAGAGTATCAGAGTGCCAGAGTACCAGAGTATCAGAGTGCCAGAGTACCAGAGTATCAGAGTGCCAGAGTACCAGAGTATCAGAGTACCAGAGTATCAGAGTATCAGAGTGCCAGAGTACCAGAGTACCAGAGTATCAGAGTACCAGAGTATCAGAGTACCAGAGTATCAGAGTATCAGAGTAACAGAGTACCAGAGTATCAGAGTACCAGAGTATCAGAGTGCCACAGTATCAGAGTACCAGAGTATCAGA